>NC_057804.1:141291102-141332928 GCF_018294505.1 Triticum aestivum
TTTTCTTTGGCCTTTCTTTTTTTTGGCCTTTCTTTTTTTTATTTGGGGACAATGTTCTAATAATGTTGATCATCACACTTCTATTTATTTACAACTCATGAATTACAACTCAAAACTAGAACAAGATATGACTCTATATGAATGCCTCTGGCGGTGTATCGGGATGGGCAATGAATCAAGAGTGACATGTATGAAAAATTATGCATGGTGGCTTTGCCACAAATACGATGTCAACTACATGATCATGCAAGGCAATATGACAATGATGATGTGTGTCATGATGATGAAAGGAACGGTGGAAAGTTGCATGGCAATATATCTCGGAATGGCTATGGAAATGCCATAATAGGTAGGTATGGTGGCTGTTTTGAGGAAGATATAAGGAGGTTTATGTGTGATAGAGTGTATCGTATCACGGGGTTTGGATGCACCGGCGAAGTTTGCACCAACTCTCAAGGTGAGAAAGGGCAATGCACGGTACCGAAGAGGCTAGCAATGATGGAAGGGTGAGAGTGTGTATAATCCATGGACTCAACATTAGTCAAAAGAACTCATATACTTATTGCAAAAATCTACAAGTCATCAAAAACCAAGCACTACGCGCATGCTCCTAGGGGGATAGATTGCTAGGAAAAGACCATCGCTCGTCCCCGACCGCCACTCACAAGGATGCACAATCTAAGAACATCTCTTGTTTCAAATTTGTTACACAACTTTCACCATACGTGCATGCTACGGGACTTGCTAACTTCAACACAAGCATCTTTAAATTCATAATCACCCAACTAGCATGACTCTAATATCACTACCTCCATATCTCAAAACAATTATCAAGTATCAAATTGATCATAGCATCCAATTCACTTCCTATGATAGTTTTTATTATACCCAACTTGGATGCCCATCATTCTAGGACCAATTTTATAACCATAGCAAATACCATGGTGTTCTAAGAGACTCTCAAAATGATATAAGTGAAGCATGAGAGACTAACAATTTCTACAAAATTAAGCCATCGCCATGCTCTAAAAGATATAAGTGAAGCACTAGAGCAAAAACTATATAGCTCAAAAGATATAAGTGAAGCACATAGAGTATTCTAATAAATTCCAATCAAGTGGGTTTCTCCCAAAATGTGTGTACAGCAAGTATGATTGTGGTAAACTAAAAAGCAAAGACTAATATCATAAAGGACGCTCCAAGCAAAACACATATCATGTGGCGAATAAAAATATAGCTCCAAGTAATGTTACCGGCAGACCAAGACGAAAGAGGGGATGCCTTCCTGGGGCATACCCAAGCTTAGGCTTTTGGCTATTCTTGAATATCTTGGGGTGCCTTGGGCATCCCCAAGCTTAGGCTCTTGCCACTCCTTATTCCATAGTCCATCAAATCTTTACCCAAACTTTGAAAAGTTCACAACACAAAACTCAACAGGAAATCTCATAAGCTCCGTTAGTGCAAGAAATAAAAACCACAACATAAAGTATTGTAATGAACTCATTATTTATTTATATTGGTGTTAAACCTACTGTATTCCAACTTCTCTATGGTTCATACCCTTACATACTAGCCATAGATGCATCAAAATAAGCAAACAACACACGAAAGGCAAAATCTGTCAAAAACAGAACAGTTTGTAGCAATCTGTAACTCTCGAATACTTATGGAACTCTAAAAATCCTACCAAAATAGGAAGTCCTGGTAAATTTATCTATTCATCTACAGAAATAATCAATGCAAAAGCATGTTTCTGTCAATTACCAAAATAATTTTTGTGCGTGCAAAGTTTCTGTTTTTCAGCAGAATCAAATTAACTATCACCATAGGTTATCCTATAGGTTCTACTTGGCACAAACACTAATTAAAACATGAAAACACATCTAAACAGAAGGTAGATGCAAAATTTATTCCTAAACAGAAGCAAAAACAAAAAACAAAGATAAAATTGGGTTGCCTCCCAACTAGCGCTATCGTTTAACGCCCCTAGCTAGGCATAAAAGCGAGGATAGATCTAAGTAGTGCCATCTTTGGCACTCAATTAGTAAGTAGCTCGCATGATAGATTCATAAGGTAATTTGATTTTGTCTCTTGGAAAGTTCTCCATGCCTTTCCTTAATGGAAATTGGAATCTAATATTACCTTCCTTCATATCAATAATCGCACCAATTGTTCGAAGGAAAGGTCTACCAAGAATAATAGGACATGAAAGATTGCAATCTATATCAAGAATGTTAAAATCTGCGGGCACCAAATTCCTATGTGCAATAATGAGAACGTCATTGATCCTTCCCATTGGCTTTTTAATGGTGGAATCCACAAGGTGCAAATTTAAAGAGCAATCAGCAAGATCATGGAAACCTAGAATATCACATGAAGTTTTTGGAATCGTGGAAACACTAGCACCCAAATAACATAAAGCATAACACTCATGATCTTTAATTTTAATCTTTATAGTAGGTTCCCACTCATCATTAAGTTTTCTAGGTATAGAAACTTCCAAATTAAGTTTTTCATCATAAGATTGCATCAAGGCATCAATAATATGTTTGGTAAAAGCTTTATTTTGACTATAAGCATGAGGAGAATTCACAACGGATTGCAACAAGGAAATACAACCTTCTAAAGAACAATTTGTGACACTCCAAAATTTTTGTTGTTTTTGTTTTTAGCAAAAGCCTTGCTTGGTTTGAAGAAGGTCATTTAAACCCTTCTTAAAAACCTCTCTTCTGAGTTTTCCTTCTCAAAAGCATTTCTTCGATTTAGTTTCTTCTAAAAAGAAACCTTTTTGGTTTTGGGCTATTCTTTGGTTTTGATCCATTCTTGTTTTTACCATGTCATTTGTGGTAAAATTCTCCCAAAACCCCTCCTTCCACCTTGGGGCAACCCAAACATTCTGTCCCAACCAGTTAGAACCATTTCTGGATTTTTATCCATTTAATTTCCTTCCCAAAACAATTCTGCCTTTATTTCTAAGCCTAGATGCTCTACAAAGGAAGTGCCTAAATTCCTTTGAGTTTTGATATCAAACCAACTCCTCTGGATAGTCCTTAGTACCCACAACCTAGAACCATCAAGATCCACTCTTCTCTTTTCAAAATTTTCAAAATTCAACCTCTGCAAGTTTGGACCAGGTTCATCATTTTTGGTGAAATTCATATCTCCTCTTCCCCAAAAATTCTACCAAAATCCAGGCAGCCCTCAGATGCAATGAGAGACCACCACACCAAAGATCAGCTCAAGAAAAATTCCCCACATGCCAAAATCATTTCATCGAACACCTGGCCGGCACTGTTCATATGCATTTTCAGTAAGTTCAGTAAATTCAGATTTTTACAGTGTCGTTTTTCGTCAGGGAATAGTCACTGATCACCCGTGCACCTTGGCACTTTGCACATAGCCTCTTCCCCCTGGCCAGAGCACCGCACGACCGCTTGGACGGACGCAGGCGTCGGTGGCGGCGAGCATCTTCAACGCCGGCAGCCTCTGCGGTGGCAGAGCTACCCGTGGCGGCCGAACGGAGCCAACTCCGGCTCGCAATGCCGTTCTGCGCCGCCCATTTCTCCCTAGCCCTCCGCGTGGCTCATGCATGCCAGCGCACCCCCGCAGCACCGATGCCGTGGCCCGGCAAGCACAGGGCGCGCCCTCTGCCGCCGACGGGCCCGCGCCGCCCCATTCCGTCGAATCCACCCAGGACCCCTAATCCCAGCCTATTTAGCGTCAAAACGGAACCAGTAGAACTCCACGTTGACGCCCAACTCCCTAAACCTCCTCGACCAAGCTCTGCGCCGCCGTAACCATCGCCGGAGAACTCCGTTCACGGCCACCGCCTCGGATCGCCTATAAAAAGGAGCCCCGAGCTCGCTCTCGTGCACGCACCACCACTGCACCTCACCAACACCACGCCAAGCCTCTAGGAGGACCTCGAGGAGGTCTCCTCCCCCAACTCCGGCCGCCCCGATCCGCCTCGGCCACCAGCTCGATTCACTCCGGTGAGGCCATCTCCGACGCCCAAACCCCGTCAGTAACCACCTCAGGCAACCAGTAAGCTAACCCAAGCTTCAATTTGGCCTTCGCAACCCTCCCCGACGAGATCCATCTCCACCCGAGCCGCCGTCCGCTGGAGCTAGGGCCGCCGTCGACGTGGTGCTCGCCGGCGACCAACACCACCACCCACCGATGCGGAAGGACACGCTGAACACTCCGGTACCGCCCGATCCCCCTGCCTCGCCGTGGATCGCCGCCGGCGACCACCACAGCTCTCGGGCGCCGGCAGACTCTGTTCTCCCCCCGTTCA
Organism: Triticum aestivum; assembly: GCF_018294505.1. Taxonomy (NCBI): domain Eukaryota; kingdom Viridiplantae; phylum Streptophyta; class Magnoliopsida; order Poales; family Poaceae; genus Triticum; species Triticum aestivum. The sequence goes on from NC_057804.1 coordinate 141,295,400, forward strand.
AAAATTCAAACCTGACGGGTGGGACCCCCTCGTCAGTGTTTTATATTTTTTTGAATCGTTTTCTGTTTTATTCAGTTGGCCCCCTGGAAACTTTCTGTTTCATTACAGATGGGTCCCTGGTCTTAAAACCTTTATAACTTTTAAATAGAAAATGGTTTTTGAATGATTCTTTTTCTATCATCTTTATTTTTCTATCTAGTTTTTTGTCATATTTATTTGAAATTTATTTGGAACACATTACCGTGCACTTGCGGTATTTACGTTACGTACGTATTTTTCTTATACCGTAGATACCGGAGGAGGTGACGGAGCCGCGAACTTCACCAAGTTAGACTTCGACTACTCCGAACCAGGTAAGCATGTTTGAACTCTTGATATGATGAGTGTTTGTTGCATGTTTGCATTTAGGAGTTTCATGGCATGTTTATGAACATTTCTTTGAATGTTATATTTCATGCAAAGAAGAGGCAAGTGAGTTTCGGAAATCCATATGTTGTTGGATACAAATGTGCATGGCCATGTGATGGCATGAGAATGGGTAAGATGGCAGTGTTGTGGCATGCCAGTCTTATGCCAGTCTATTTGACTTCAGTGTCACGTGAATCAAGTCACATTCCCATTCATTTCCTTTCCTGTACTGCCACATGTTTTCCGCAAGGAATATGGCTTAGTAAGTTGCAAACCGTTTTCCTGGTACACACCAAATAGAGAGGCCGGGATGAGGGTTCCATGGCCCTGGATTAAAGCCCGTCATCCGGTCAGGGGGCATGGGTGTTTCCGGTTGGGACCGAGAGGGGGGCACCCCTTAGAGCGCGCATATAGAAATTTGATCCCATGCTATTCGAGGTTGTGACCTCCCCGTCTCAAAGTTTTTCTTGGACGTTGTCTAGGGTGATTCCTGGCATCATGAGGTGGAATGGGTGTGTACTGGTTAAATGTGTTTCTACCAAAATACCGTAAACGGAACTAGTCCTTCGTCACTACGGAAATCCGTTGGCTGTGGACAGTTAGTACAAACTCTGCAGAGTCAAAAAATCCTTTGAATCATCTTGTGCATGTCCAAGTACTGTGTTCATCTTATGTTGTCAAATGTCAGTCCCAGTGACAAAACTCCGGTAGACTTCATTAGTGTTCAGTCCGGTTAAAAGTTTATTCTTGTGGATGGAATAACCTGTTATTTACTTTCAATATAAGCCCTTTTTGTGATGTCGCTCAGACGTCCGACTGTGGCACGCTTGTTATTTATTTTCAATATAAGCCCTTTTCTGTGATGTCGCTCAGACGACCGATTGTGGCACGCTTGTTGTTTATTTTCAATAAAAGCCCTTTCTGTGATGTCGCTCAGACGTCCGACTGTGGCATGCTTGTTATTTATTTTCAATATAAGCCCTTTCTGTGATGTCGCTCAGACGTCCGACTGTGGCACGCTTGTTGTTTATTTTCAATAAAAGCCCTTTCTGCGATGTCACCCAGACGTCCGACTGTGGCACGCTTGTCTTTTACTTTTCAGTATAAGCCCTTTATGTGGTGTCGCTTAGACGCCCGACTGCGGCATGATTTTTCTTATTTTATTTACCTTTCGAGGCGTCACTCCAGACACCCGATCGGTTTTCAGTTCTTTGTTTTACTTATCATGTCGTGCAAATCTTTATTATTGGAATGAGCATTATTATTTTGTTCATGACGCATTCATGCATGCATTGTTATATCTTTGGTCCGAACTGTCTTGCGAGTACTTTCAAAGTACTCACCTGGCTTGTTGATTTGGCCAGATGTTGATGAAGGCGATCTCATGGATGAAGAGTTCGATAGCGAGTCCGACGCCTAGAGGAGCCCAGTCAGTCCCGTGCGATCCTTCTTTTGGTCACTGTTTTAAATCCGCTTCCGCCACCTTAGAAATAAATTCATTGAGCCTCACCCCGACGCTCGATGAGCTACCAGTTTAGGAGTCAAGTTATCCACCACCACTTTTATCTCGAGCAAGTAGCATGTCACCACACCACCGTGTCATAACCGCCCTTATGTATAATATTGGCGTGTTTGTAATAAATTGTTGAGCATCCTCAGCTCAACCCTGTAATATATTTGATGCTACTGGTCTTCTGTATTCAAGTATTTGTCTACCAGTAAGGATAATTCTTCCTATACTGGAATCAAGAGATCAATTTCTCAATAAGTATTTTATTGAAAAACCGGTCGTGACACAATTATCATAATTAAATTCCTTGAAAATCCAAGATAGTGGGTTCAATGCTATTTAAAGTCTTGACCTCTCCAATCCCACTTTTACCAAATTTAGCATCAAGATCTAAAAACTCTGAATCATTGGGACGCCTTTTAACTAAAGTTGACTCATCTCTAGTCCCATCATTATCAAGATTCATATTGCAAAACAAATATCTAATAGGGGACACATCAATAACTTTAAGATCTTCATCATTATTTTCATGGAAACTAGAGGAACACGCTTTTACAAAGCAATCTTTCTTAGCACGCAATCTAGCGGTTCTTTCCTTGCACTCATCAATGGAAATTCTCATAGCTTTGAGAGACTCATTGATATCATGCTTAGGAGGAGTAGATCTATGTTTCAAAGAATCAACATCAAGCGAAAGTCTATCAACGTCCCTAGCCAAATCATCTACTTTAAGAAATTTTTCTTCAAGCAAAGCATTAAAATTATTTTGAGAGATCATAAATTCTTTCACACTATTCTCAAAATCAGAGGACAAACTTGGTACCAGAGCCAGGCTGACTGTAGGAAGCCACTAGGTGCGATCGCTAATCGGTTATTAGCATGATAGAATTTATTCATGTTTTTTGCAAATGTAGTCATTTTTCTGACAGTCAGCATAAAATTTATGATCTGATCGTTTAGAATTTTTGCCTACTTTTGTAGATGGCTGGCAACGACTGTGAATCACAGATGTTCGCCAACGTGCCTGAGGGGTTCGTCAATCTCCTCTCCTTCGTCGTTCAGGTCGCGATGGGGCCGTCAGTGCGCCCAGTCTTCACACTCTACCCACACAAGATCAACGACAGCCTGACCATGCACCAGGCCACGGTGCAATTCAAGGGAGGGCGTGCTGAGATACGCCGCTTCCGATTCTTGGGGAGAGCCATGCCTACAGAGAGGCATGCTATGCAGATGGCTGCTTGTGAGGCGATAGCTCATCTCTGGGATGTTCTTCCTGCAATGAAGACCCGTCGCTACCGCTACCTACCATGCCACGTACCATACACCTGTCACTACTCATTCTCTTGCCCCAGAGGAGAGCGAGACGAGGCCTTTGAGTTGCTTGTCGAGTACCTCCGAGCCCTGGAGGCAGCCTTCGACAGCATGGTGGACGACCTCGTAGCTGCCCGCATGGACTCAGTCCATGGCTGTGCCGCCAACAGAAGGGAACTCCTGCACACCGCTCCACCGCTGACTTTCATCTCGTCCTCGGCATCTCATTCACCTACCATTCTCGCCACTGCTCGTCGTCTGCCTACCACCGAGGAGTTCAACCAAGTTATTGCACCCACTCCCGTTCGCTCTGCACCACTTATTGCGCCCAATCCTATTCGTGCTACTCCACCTATTACGCCCACTCATATTCGTGTTACTCCGCCTATGGCACCCGCTCCATCAGCTCAGTGCAGCGCTTCACGTCTGGAACCTATTAGCGAGGAGGAGGTTGAGTCCCCAGCCTCACTGCGCCTCACCCTCGGTAGGCCAAGGGAGATCCTCACCATCTCCGACTGAGTACGCTTAGCCGCCATGCGATGCATCGACTTGTGTGATATGTTTATATGTACATAGGTTGTGAGAAGTAGCTTGTTTGCGCATCATGTAGGGTCTGGAGAAGTGCACTAGTCTCAATAACATGTCAGGATTATGTACGCATATCCTGAGTGATGTATTGTATAATTACTGCCCGCATGTAAGATATGTAATAGTCCTTCTCCGCGCGCAATCGTGTATTTTCCTGGAGTGTTTAAAATTTCCCGTATGTGTGATTTTAATGACTTTTGCGACTCTCTTTCTTGTCTTATGAGTTTCACAAAATATATCCCCAGAGTGAAAGATGTCTCGTCCTTGGACACGCTCCATGCCAATCCCGCCAGAGGAAAATTATGGCACACCACCAAACAACAATTTCACACAGGGACAGTCTAGTCAACAGGACAGTGAAACAGCATTCACCCAAGTATGCCGTCTTTATGAACAGAGTCAGCAACAACATCAGGAAATGATGAACCAATTCATCAATATGGGAAATCACCATGGTCAGTATCAGCAGCAATCCAAGTTGTCTGAGTTACAGAAGACGCGTCCCCCAACATTTTCTCATACTGACAAACCTCTTGAGGCCGACGACTGGCTTCGAGACATGGAAAGAAAATTAATTATTGCACAGTGTTTAGACCGTGAAAAGTATTGTATGCACCACATTATCTCACTGGAGCAGCTGCATCATGGTGGGAAAATTTCCTGCACATGCACCCCAACGAAAATGAAATAACCTGGGAGGATTTCAAAGAAGGTTTTCGTGGGGCACACATTCCTAAAAGTGTTATGAAGATCAAGAAGAGAGAATTTGATGATATCAAACAAAGGACCATGACAGTGTCAGAATACAACAGCCAATTTACTCTGCTGTCTCGCTACGCCAACGAAGAGCGTATGACCGAGAGCAAGAAGATGGAAAAATTCTTGGAAGGCCTGGCACCCGCACTTAAATGCCAGCTAGTTGTGCATACCTTCCCAGATTTTAAAACACTGGTGGATAAGGCCATTACTTTGGAAAATGAGCGACGTAGCTTGGAAGATTTCCGCAAACGCACAAGGGACCAGTCTACTTTTGCTCGCAACCACAGAAGCAGGACGGAATTTCAGAAGGGTGGAACACACAAAACCCCAACGAATAATTCACGCCCAATCAAGAATTTCCATGCAAGGGACAAGGAGTTCACATATCGCCTAGGCGTTACTTGTTACGCTTGTGGAGAAGAAGGGCACTATGCCAAGCAGTGCCCCAAGCCAAGGAACTCAACCCCAAAGCCTAACAATGGTGGCAATAATTCAGCGCCCAAGCGAAACAATTTCAACCCCAATAACAACCACAGGAAGGGTCATCTGAACCACGTGACCAAAGAGGAAGCACAGAATGCCCCAGATATCGTACTCAGTACGTACCCTGTCAACACAATACCTGCCATGGTTTTGTTTGATTCTGGAGCTTCTCACTCATTCATTTTGAAGAGTTTTCTTTGCAAAATAATTTTTTGATGCTTCCCTTGGAAAAATCCATGATCATCAAGTCCCTTGGGATTAAGCAAGTGACCCAGAGTTACTGTCAAGGTGTGGTTATTGAATTTGAAGGATTGAAGTTTTACGCCAACCTTATTGTATTGGAAAGTAAAGGACTGGATGTCATCCTAGGGATGGATTGGTTAACCACCAACAAAGGTTTTATTGACTGCTTCAACCGGACCATAATTCTCACACACCATCACGGGAAGACAATAAAAGTTTCAGCCAAAGGGAGACAAATACCTCAGCAACCGATATTAAACAAGGTGGACGTTTCTGAGCTGAACAAGGTTCTAGTAGTGTGTGAATTTCCAGACGTATTTCCAGAAGAACTACCAGGCATGCCACCAGACCGAGAGATAGAATTCAGCATAGAACTAGCACCCGGAACCGCTCCCATTTACAAGAAACCATACAGAATGGCACCATCCGAGTTGGTAGAATTGAAGAAGCAAATAAAAAGAATTATTGGATAAAGGATACATACGAGCCAGTTCCTCACCTAGGGGTTCTCCAATTTTATTTGCCAAGAAAAAGGATGGGACACTAAGATTGTGTATAGACTATCAAGCTCTTAACATGGTCACAATCAAGAACAAATACCCAATGCCACGGATAAATGATTTATTTGATCAGCTCGCTAAGGCTAAAGTCTTCTCAAAAATTGACTTGAGATCGGGATACCACCAATTAAAAGTGCGAACAGAAGATATTCCCAAGACAGCCTTCACCTCCAGATATGGACTATATGAGTTCACAGTAATGCCATTTGGACTAACAAATGTCCCCGCATATTTTGTTCACCTCATGAACAAAGTATTTATGAAATATATGGACAAGTTTGTTGTGGTGTTCATCGATGAAATTCTGATATACTCCAAGACACCAGAAGAGCACGCCGAACATCTCCGGATTGTACTAGGAGAACTCAGGAAACATCAAATGTACGCCAAGTTTAGCAAATGTGAATTTTGGCTAAGACAGGTGGGTTTTCTGGGCCACGTACTAACCCAAGAAGGTATTGCAGTAGACCCGGAAAAGGTCAAGGCCGTACTTGGCTGGAAACCACCAGCTAGCGTAATGGACGTATGAAGTTTCTTGGGAATGGCAGGCTATTACCGGAGGTTTATTGAAGGATTCTCCACCATAGCAAAGCCAATGACGCAGTTACTCAAGAAAGACAAGAAGTTTGAATGGACGGAAGCCTGTGAGAAAGGCTTCCAAGAGCTAAAAAGGAAATTAACAACGGCACCAGTATTAATTGTGCCAGACATACACAAAAATTTTGAGGTATATTGTGACGCATCCCGGAAGGGCCTCGGATGCGTATTGATGCAAGAAGGCAAGGTAGTTGCGTATGTCTCCAGACAACTTCGCAAGCATGAGGAAAATTATCCTACTCATGACTTGGAGTTGGCAGCAGTCATCCATGCACTCAAAGAATGGAGACACTTTCTACTTGGAAATCGTTGTGAAATATACACAGACCATAAGAGCCTTAAGTATATTTTCACACAGCCGGAACTCAATTTACGGCAACGACGCTGGTTGGAGTTAGTGAAGGATTATGATGTTGGAATCCACTATCATCCCGGAAAAGCAAATGTAGTGGCAGATGCCCTTAGTCGGAATCCCAGCTCGGACAACGACAGTATACCAAATTTGAGGCCAGAATTTCAACAAGAATTTGCCAAACTCAAATTAATAATGGTCACCGAAGGCAGTGTGTCGAATTTGGAAATACAACCTACCCTGATAGAAAAGATTAAGGAGGCTCAGCATGGACACCCCAGCATTGATGGCATAAAAAGGAAAGTGAGTTTGGGCGAGGCCTCAGAATTCAACATAGACGAGCAGGGAATATTGTGGTACGGAGAAAGAATTTGCGTCCCAAATATCAAGGACCTCAAACAGCAGATTCTGGCTGAAAGCCACACCGCTCCGTATTCAATCCATCCTGGAGGGACAAAAATGTACAAAGACCTTCAGGAAAATTTTTGGTGGCACGGTATGAAGAGAGATATAGCCACGTTCATTGCATGTTGTGACTCTTGTCAACGCATAAAGGCCGAGCACCAGAAACCAGTCGGGCTATTACAACCAAACAAGATACCCGAGTGGAAGTGGGACGAGATTGGAATGGATTTCATTGTTGGACTACCATGGTCACGACACGGAAATGATGCCATATGGGTCATAACCGACAGATTAACTAAGGTGGCACATTTCATCCCAGTGAAGACAACTCACACCACTCAGAGGCTGGCCAGACTTTATCTTGCCCGTATCGTCTGCCTGCATGGAGTCCCAAAGACTATCATATCTGACAGAGGCACACAATTCGTCTCTAGATTTTGGGATCACCTACAACAGGCACTGGGAACCCAACTAGCATTCAGTACCGCATACCACCCCCAGACTGATGGGCAAACTGAACGCGTAAACCAAATTCTAGAAGACATGCTGAGAGCGTGTGTCCTCACCTACGGAACCAGTTGGGAAGAAAGCTTGACATATGCAGAGTTCGCGTACAACAACAGTTATCAAGCCAGCTTGCAAATGGCACCCTTTGAAGCTCTATATGGTAGAAGATGTCGTACCCCGCTAAACTGGTCAGAAACCGGAGACAGCCACATCTCGGTCCAGATATGCTCAAGGAGGCTGAGGAGAAAGTTAAGATGATTAGAGATCGACTCAAGACAGCTCAAAGTCGGCAAAAGAGTTATTACGATCGAAAGCATCGGGAAATCAGTTTTGAACCCGGAGAGTTTGTATACCTAAGAGTTTCTCCTATGAGGGGTCTGCAACGATTCAGGGTTAAGGGAAAGCTAGCACCAAGATTCATCGGACCATTCTGTATAGTGGCCCGAAGAGGCACGGTAGCCTACCAGCTAGACTTACCCGAAGATTTATCCGATGTCCACAACGTGTTCCACATCTCGCAGTTGAGGAAGTATGTGAGCAACCCAGAGAAGCAACTATCACATGAAAACATTGACGTGCAACCAGACCTCACCTACCGGGAGCATCCAATAAAAATATTAGAGGAGTCTGAAAGGAGGACCCGACAGAAGACCATCAAATTTTTTAGAGTTCAGTGGAGCAATCACACCGAGAATGAAGCAACTTGGGAAAGAGAGGATTTTCTTCGGATAGAGCACCCACATCTGTTTGAGGATCAGCTGAAATCTCGGGGACGAGATTTTCCCTAAGGGGGTAGGTGCTGTGACACTCCAAAAATTGTGTTGTTTTTGTTTTCAGCAAAAGCCTTGCTTGGTTTGAAGAAGGTCATTTAAACCCTTCTTAAAAACCTCTCTTCTGAGTTTTCCTTCTCAAAAGCATTTCTTTGATTTAGTTTCTTCTAAAAAGAAACCTTTTTGGTTTTGGGCTATTCTTTGGTTTTGATCCATTCTTGTTTTTACCATGTCATTTGTGGTAAAATTCTCCCAAAACCCCTCCTTCCACCTTGGGGCAACCCAAACATTCTGTCCCAACCAGTTAGAACCATTTTTGGATTTTTATCCATTTAATTTCCTTCCCAAAACAATTCTGCCTTTATTTCTAAGCCTAGATGCTCTACAAAGGAAGTGCCTAAATTCCTTTGAGTTTTGATCTCAAACCAACTCCTCTGGATAGTCCTTAGTACCCACAACCTAGAACCATCAAGATCCACTCTTCTCTTTTCAAAATTTTCAAAATTCAACCTCTGCAAGTTTGGACCAGGTTCATCATTTTTGGTGAAATTCATATCTCCTCTTCCCCAAAAATTATACCAAAATTCAGGCAGCCCTCAGATGCAATGAGAGACCACCACACCAAAGATCAGCTCAAGAAAAATTCCACACATGCCAAAATCATTTCGTCGAACACCTGGCCAGCACTATTCATATGCATTTTCAGTAAGTTCAGTAAATTCAGATTCTTACAGTGTCGTTTTTCGTCAGGGAATAGTCACTGATCACCTGTGCACCTTGGCACTTTGCACACAGCCTCTTCCCCCTGGCCAGAGCACCGCACGGCCCCTTGGACGGACGCAGGCGTCGGTGGCGGCGAGCATCTTCAACGCCGGCAGCCTCTGCGGTGGTAGAGCCACCCGTGGCGGCCAAACGGAGCCAACTCCGGCTCGCAACGCCGTTCTGCGCCGCCCATTTCTCCCTAGCCCTCCGTGTGGCTCATGCATGCCAGCGCACCCCCGCAGCACCGTCGCCGTGGCCCGGCAAGCACAGGGCGCGCCCTCTGCCGCTGACGGGCCCGCGCTGCCCCGTTCCGTCGAATCCACCCAGGACCCCTAATCCCAGCCTATTTAGCGTCAAAACGGAACCAGTAGAACTCCACGTTGACGCCCAACTCACTAAACCTCCCCGACCAAGCTCTACGCCGCCGTAACCATCGCCAGAGAACTCCGTTCACGGCCACCGCCTCGGATCGCCTATAAAAAGGAGCCCCGAGCTCGCTCTCGTGCACGCACCACCACTGCACCTCACCAACACCACGCCAAGCCTCTAGGAGGACCTCGAGGAGGTCTCCTCCCCCAACTCCGGTCGCCCCGATCCGCCTCGGCCACCAGCTCGATTCACTCCGGTGAGGCCATCTCCGACACCCAAACCCCGTCAGTAACCACCTCTGGCAACCAGTAAGCTAACCCAAGCTTCAATTTCGCCTTCGCAGCCCTCCCCGACGAGATCCATCTCCACCCGAGCCACCGTCCGCCGGAGCTAGGGCCGCCGTCGACGTGGTGCTCGCCGGTGACCAACACCACCACCCACCGACGCGAAAGGACACGCTGAACACTCTGGTACCGCCCGATCCCCCTGCCTCACCGTGGATCGCCGTCGGCGACCACCGCAGCTCTCGGGCGCCGGCAGACTCTGTTCTCCCCCCGTTCAAAAATTCAAACTTGACGGGTGGGACCCCCTCGTCAGTGTTTTATCTTTTTCTGAATCGTTTTCTGTTTTATTCAATTGCCCCTGGAAACTTTCTGTTTCATTACAGATGGGTCCCTGGTCTTAAAACCTTTATAACTTTTAAACAGAAAATGGTTTTTGAATGATTCTTTTTCTATCATCTTTATGTTTCTATCTAGTTTTTTTTCATATTTATTTGAAATTTATTTGGAACACATTTCTGTGCACTCGCGGTATTTACGTTACGTACGTATTTTTCTTATACCGTAGATACCGGAGGAGGTGACGGAGCCGCGAAATTCATCAAGTTAGACTCCGACTACTCCAAACCAGGCAAGCATGTTTGAACTCTTGATATGATGAGTGTTTGTTGCATGTTTGCATTTAGGAGTTTCATGGCATGTTTATGAACATTTCTTTGAATGTTATATTTCATGCAAAGAAGAGGCAAGTGAGTTTCGGAAATCCATATGTTGTTGGATACAAATGTGCATGGCCATGTGATGGCATGAGAATGGGTAAGATGGTAGTGTTGTGGCATGCCAGTCTTATGCCAGTCTATTTGACTTCAGTGTCACATGAATCAAGTCACATTCCCATTCATTTCCTTTCCTGTACTGCCACATGTTTTCCGCAAGGAATATGGCTTAGTAAGTTGCAAACCGTTTTCCTGGTACACACCAAATAGAGAGGCCGGGATGAGGGTTCCATGGCCCTGGATTAAAGCCCGTCATCCGGTCAAGGGGCATGGGTGTTTCCGGTTGGGACCGAGAGGGGGCACCCCTTAGAGCGCGCGTATAGAAATTTGATCCCATGCTATTCGAGGTTGTGACCTCCCCGTCTCAAAGTTTTTCTTGGACATTGTCTAGGGTGATTCCTGGCATCGTGAGGTGGAATGGGTGTGTACTGGTTAAATGTGTTTCTACCGAAATACCGTAAACGGAACTAGTCCTTCGTGACTACGGAAATCCGTTGGCTGTGGATAGTTAGTACAAACTCTACAGAGTCAAAAAATCTTTTGAATCATCTTGTACATGTGCAAGTACTGTGTTCATCTTATCTTGTCAAATGTCAGTCCCAGTGACAAAACTCCGGTAGACTACATGAGTGTTAAGTCCGGTTAAAAGTTTATTCTTGTGGATGGAATAACCTGTTATTTACTTTCAATATAAGCCCTTTCTGTGATGTCGCTCAGACGTCCGACTGTGGCACGCTTGTTATTTATTTTCAATATAAGCCCTTTTCTGTGATGTCGCTCAAACGTCCGACTGTGGCACGCTTGTTGTTTACTTTCAATATAAGCCTTTTCTGTGATGTCGCTCAGACGTCCGACTGTGGCACGCTTATTATTTATTTTCAATATAAGCCCTTTCTGTGATGTCGCTCAGACGTCCGACTGTGGCACGCTTGTTGTTTATTTTCAATAAAAGCCCTTTCTGCAATGTCGCCTAGGCGTCCGACTGTGGCACGCTTGTCTTTTACTTCATTATAAGCCCTTTATGTGGTAGCGCTTAGACGCCCGACTGCGGCATGGTTTTTCTTACTTTATTTACCTTTCGAGGCGTCGCTCCAGACACCCGATCGGTTTTCAGTTCTTTGTTTTACTTATCATGTCGTGCAAATCTTTATTATTGGAATGAGCATTATTATTTTGTTCATGATGCATCATGCATGCATTGTTATATCTTTGGTCCGAACTGTCTTGCGAGTACTTTCAAAGTACTCACCTGGCTTGTTGATTTGGCCAGATGTTGATGAAGGCGATCTCATGGATGAAGAGTTCGATAGCGAGTCCGACGCCTAGAGGAGTCCCAGTCAGTCCCGTGCGATCCTGCTTTTGGTCACTGTATTAAATCCGCTTCCGCCACCTCAGAAATAAATTCATCGAGCCTCACCCCGACGCTCGATGAGCTACCAGTTTAGGAGTCAAGTTATCCACCACCACTTTTATCTCGAGCAAGTAGCATGTCACCACACCACTGTGTCATAGCCGCCCTTATGTATAATGTTGGCGTGTTTGTAATAAATTGTTGAGCATCCTCAGCTCAACCCTGTAATATATTTGATGCTACTGGTCTTCTGTATTCAAGTATTTGTCTACCAGTAAGGATAACTCTTCCTATACTGGAATCAAGAGATCAATTTCTCAATAAGTATTTTATTGAAAAACCGGTCGTGACACAATTATCATAATTAAATTCCTTGAAATCCAAGATAGTGGGTTCAATGCTATTTAAAGTCTTGACCTCTCCAATCCCACTTTTACCAAACTTAGCATCAAGATCTAAAAACTCTGAATCATTGGGACGCCTTTTAACTAAAGTTGACTCATCTCTAGTCCCATCATTATCAAGATTCATATTGCAAAACAAATATCTAATAGGGGACACATCAGTAACTTTAAGATCTTCATCATTATTTTCATGGAAACTAGAGGAACATGCTTTTACAAAGCAATCTTTCTTAGCACGCAATCTAGCGGTTCTTTCCTTGCACTCATCAATGGAAATTCTCATAGCTTTGAGAGACTCATTGATATCATGCTTAGGAGGAGTAGATCTATGTTTCAAAGAATCAACATCAAGCGAAAGTCTATCAACGTTCCTAGCAAAATCATCAACTTTAAGCAATTTTTCTTCAAGCAAAGCATTAAAATTATTTTGAGAGATCATAAATTCTTTCACACTATTCTCAAAATCAGAGGGCATCTTATTATAATTACCATAAGAATTATTGTAGGAATTTCCATAATTATTAGAGGAATTACTAGGGAACGGTCTAGGATTAAAGTTTCCTCTATAAGCATTGTTACCAAAATTATTCCTACCAACAAAATTCACATCCATATATTCATTATTATTCTCAATCAAAGTAGATAAAGGCATAACATTGGGATCAATAGAAGCACTCTTAGTAGCGAACAATTTCATAAGTTCATCCATCTTTCCACTCAAAATATTTATTTCTTCTATAGTATGCACTTCTTTACTAGTAGATCTTTTGGTGCGCCATTGAGAATAATTAGCCATAATGTTATCAAGGAGTTTAGTAGCTTCTCCTAAGGTGATTTCCATAAACGTGCCTCCTGCGGCCGAATCGAAAAGATTTCTAGAAGCAAAGTTCAATCAGGCATAAAAATTTTGTATGATCATCCATAAATTCAAACCAAGAGTAGGGCAATTGCGAATCATCAATTTCATTCTTTCCCAAGATTGGGCAACATGCTGATGATCAAGTTGTTTAAAATTCATAATATCATTCCTAAGAGTGATGATATTAGCAGGAGGAAAATACTTAGAGATAAAAGCATCTTTGCACTTGTTCCACGAATCAATACTATTCTTAGGCAAAGACAAAAACCAAACTTTAGCACGATCTCTTAGTGAAAACGGAAATAACTTCAATTTAACAATATCAGTATCCGTATCTTTCTTATTTTGCATCTCACACAAATCAACAAAGTTGTTTAGATGGGTAGCGGCATCTTCACTAGGAAGGCCGGAGAATTGATCTTTCATAACAAGATTCAGCAAAGCAGCATTGATTTCACATGACTCAACATCATTAAGAGGAGCAATCGGAGTACTAAGTAAATCATTATTATTGGTATTGGAGAAATCACACAATTTGGTATTATCTTGCGCCATCGCGACAAGCAATCCAACACTCAAGCAAACAAAAAGGCAAGCGAAGGAGAGAGGAGATTGGGAAAGAGAGGGCGAATAAAACGGCAAGGGTGAAGTGGGGGAGAGGAAAACGAGAGGCAAATGGCAAATAATGTAAGTGCGAGGGAGATGAGTTTGTGATGGGTACTTGGTATGTCTTGACTTGAGCAAAGACCTACCCGACAACGGCGCCAGAAATCCTTCTTGCTACGTCTTGAGCTTGTGTTGGTTTTCCTTGAAGAGGAAAGGGTGATGCAGCAATAGTAGCGTAAGTATTTCCCTCAGTTTTTGAGAACCAAGGTATCAATCCAGTAGGATGCTCCTCAAAAGTCCCATGCACCTACACAAACAAACAAGAACTTGCAACCAACGCAATAAAGGGGTTGTCAATCCCTTCACGGCCACTTGTGAAAGTGAGATCTGATGGAGATAATATGATAAGATAAATATATTTTTGGTATTTTATGATATAGATAGAAAAAGTAAAGATGCAAATAAAAGTAGATTGAAAACTTATATGATAAGAGATAAACCCGGGGGCCATAGGTTTCACTAGTGGCTTCTCTCAAGATAGCATAAGTATTACGGTGGGTGAACGAATTACTGTCGAGCAATTGATAGAAAAGCGAATAATTATGAGATTATCTAGGCATGATCATGTATATAGGCATCACGTCCGTGACAAGTAGACCGACTCCTGCCTGCATCTACTACTATTACTCCACACATCGACCGCTATCCAGCATGCATCTAGAGTATTAAGTTCATAAAGAACAGAGTAACACATTAAGAAAGATGACATGATGTAGAGGGATAAACTCATGCAATATGATATAAACCCCATATTTTTATCCTCGATGGCAACAATACAATACGTGCCTTGTTGCCCCTGCTGTCACTGGGAAAGGGCACCGCAAGATTGAACCCAAACCTAAGCACTTCTCCCACTGCAAGAAAGATCAATCTAGTAGGCCAAACCAAACTGATAATTTGAAGAGACTTGCAAAGATAACTTAATCACACATAGAAGAATTCAGAGGAGATTCAAATATTTCTCATATATAAACTTGATCATAAACCCACAATTCATCGGATCTCGACAAACACACTGCAAAAAGAGTCACATCGAATAGATCTCCAAGAAGATCAAGGAGAACATGGTATTGAGATCCAAAGAGAGAGAAGAAGCCATCTAGCTAATAACTATGGACCCGAAGGTCTGTGGTAAACTACTCACAACTCATCGGAGAGGCCTTGGAGATGATGTAGAGGCCCTCCGTGATCGATTCCCCCTCCGGCGGAGCGCCAGCGAAGGCTCCAAGATGGGATCTCGCGGATACAGAAGGTTACGATGGTGGAAATAGTTTTTCGTGGTTGCTTCTGATGTTTTCGGGGTACATGGTTATATATAGGAGGAAGAAGCAGGTCGGTGGACTCCCGAGGGGCCCACGAGATAGGGGCGCGCCCAGTAGGGGGGCGCACCCTCCACCCTCGTGGCCGCCTCACTTGTTTCTTGACTTCTACTCCAAGTCCTCTGGATCACGTTTGTTCCAAAAATCACGCTCCCAAAGGTTTCATTCCGTTTGGACTCTGTTTGATATTCCTTTTCTTCGAAACACTGAAATAGGCAAAAAACAACAATTCGGGTTGGGCCTACGGTTAGTAGGTTAGTCCCAAAAATGATATAAATGTGTAAAGTAAAGCCCATAAACATCCAAAACGGGTAATATAATAGCATGGAACAATCAAAAATTATAGATACGTTGGAGACGTATCAGCATCCCGTATCATGGTCGCGCCTACCACGACCGTCGCGTCGCTTGCGCGGTCGCGCCCTTGGATATTTAACACGGTGCGTTAGGCTATCTGATGTTGGCATGTCATCACTTAGTCACTCATACTACAACAAGGTTAGCTATAAGGTTGGCTATAAGTGTATTATTATTTTTACTTCTCTCTATCTCTTTCTTCATACTCCCTCCGTCCCATAATATAAGAATGTTTTTGACACTAGTGTAGTGCCAAAAACGTTCTTATATTATGGGACAGAGGGAGTAGTATTTATTGCATTTGCCAAGGAGTGGCCTCTTCCAATGAAATGGTGCTTAGATGAGGTGCTAAGGGCATTAAATGGCTTAGCAACCAAGTCCCCAATGCATAAGTGCTTATTAGTTTTTTGTTGCTAAGTTGCTTCATTTAATTAGCTATAGACTCAAATTTGCCTTTTCACCTAAGGCTGGACATAGTGGGGGTAACATAAGTAGTATCATGCACCTGGGACTCGCAAACATGCTTATGTGGCAGACAATTAAAGAAGAGAGAGATGGTTATAGTAACATAGGTAGATACCTTAACATAATAAATGTGATGCTACTATGTGTCATGCATGGCAATATATGAGACCACCTATGATACTTCTATGATACTATGCACTATAGAGGTAGTAACATAGACTAGTAACATATGCATGTTACTAGTCTAAGTTACTCCCCACTATGACTAGCCTAAGTACACGCGCTTATCACTGTTTCTTCCTTGGGTCACCAAACTAGTCTCTCTCTTCTTAATTAACTTGCCACATCAGACTTTATGACTATGTGGCAAGCTTAGCACCTGTAGGAGCAAGTAAGTAGTACTACAATAGTGGGCTATATGTGGAGGAAAGAGAGGCAAGGAAAAAGTGGAGAACTGGGCTCTCATGCAAGAGCCAGCCTCAACTACATGGTGGAGCATTGGGAGATGCACCTGTATGGAGGTGGTCAGGAATCGGGAGACTCACGTCGGTCGTAGCGCCGCAGTTAATATGATAATGGCAAGTCAAATCACGGGGCCCCACCTGTCCAACAGTAACTTGCTGTCAAATCACACAGCCCTACGTTTGCAGCTGCCTACTCCCTCATCTTCTTGCGTCTCTGTCGAACTGACTAGGCGGAACTGCCCCGCCTACCGCACAGGAAAAGCCACGCCCTCGACTTTTAAATAGTAGTACAGTATACTCCCTCCATCTAGGTGACCAAGGTGGAGAGGAAAACGAGAGAACTTAATGTTTATTTGCTAAGGCTGGTTTTAATTGTAGTATCATAGCTATATCATGCATGCCAACTAGGCAATTTTTATGAGGTGTCATAGAATGAAATGAAGAAAGAGAGAGAGTTGAGTATCATATCATGATATCGTATCATAATAAATGCTATGCTACTATGTGTCATACATGGAAATAAATAAAGTACTACATGATACTAATATATGATACTAAGTATTATTAATACAGTTTTGCTAGAACTCATCTAGATGAGATATAATTTGGTCTCATTCATCTTTTATAGCCATTGGATGTGATGCTATAAGATGCGTGGGTGCTGACGTGGGCTGTATTTGTTCTTGTTTTCAAAGTGAATGAGACCAAATTATATCTCATCTAGATGAGTTCTAGGTACTCCCTTATTAATATCATTGCGTGCAACGAACTGACCACTACATGTCATGTTTGATAGTCTCAAGTCATTAAAAGCATACAAGCCCCACATCTCGTATTGGTTGATTCCTCTATTTATGTCAAAAAATAAGAAACAACGTGAGAGTTAATGCACCACGCCAATGTGTTTACTATTTGGTTTTCGTAAGATGACTTACTCACCTAGACGGAGGGAGTATTCCATTTGACAGTAGGTGGCACAGTTCTCGATATGGCTTTAATGCACACACGAGAATATTCACCACACGCTATGACTCCCCGGCAACGGCGCTAGAAAAAGGTCTTGATAACCCACAAGTATAGGGGATAATTGTAGCCTCTTTTGATAAGTAAGAGTGTCGAACCCAATTAGGAGCTAAAGGTAGAACAAATATTCTCTCAAGCCCTATCTCCCAATCTCCCACTGATACGACTCTACGCACGCTTAGTGTTTGCTTTACCTAGAACAAGTATGAAACTAGAAGTACTTTGTAGGAGTTGTTGGATAGGTTTGGAAGATAATAAAGAACACGTAAATAAAAAGTAGGGGTTGTTTAGATAAATAAGAAATAAAGTAAATATAACGAGTGTGGAAATGTGGTGGTCGGAGTTGTGGAACTGTCCCTAAGCAATTGACTACGTTACTACATCGGTAATCACTATTGCAATTGTATTTGAGGGAGAGGCATAAGCTAACATACTTTCTCTTCTTGGATCATATGCACTTATGATTGGAACTCTAGCAAGCATCCGCAACTACTAAAGATCATTAAGGTAAAACCCAACCATAGCATTAAAGTATCAAGTCCCCTTTATCCCATACTCAAACAACCTACTTACTCGGGTATGTGCTTCTGTCACTCACGCCACCCACCATAAGCAAATCATGAACATATTGCAAACCCTACAGTGGGAAACCCTCACGCTTGCGCGACACGGAGGGCACAATAGGACAGCACCAATAATAAAACATGCAATTCAAACCAATCATAGCAATTCATCAATCACCGGTAGGACAACGAAAATCTACTCGGACATCATAGGATGGCAACACATCATTGGATAATAATAAGAAGCATAAAGCACCATGTTTAAGTAGAGGGTACAGCGGGTTGCAGGAGAGTGGACCGCTGAATATAGATGGGGGGAGGTGATGGAGATGTTGGTGAAGATGGCGGAGGTGTTGGTGAAGATCGCGGTGATGATGATGGCCCCGGGCAGCGTTCTGGCGCCACCGGAAGCAAGGGGGAGAGGGGCCCCCTTCTTCTTCTCCTTCCTTGACCTCCTCCCTAGATGGGAGAAGGGTTTCCCCTCTGGTCCTTAGCTCCCATGGCGTGGGAGGGGCGACAGCCCCTCCGAGATTGGATCTATCTCTCTGTCCCTCTATGTTTCTGCGTTCCCAGATTCTGCCCTTCCACCGTTTCTTTTATATCCGGATATCTGTAACTCCGATTGGGGTGAATCTTTCGCCCAGATTTTTCACATAAAATTAGCTTTCTTGCGGCAAAATAAGAGCGTCAACCGCCTTACGGGGTGCCCAGGAGAGTCTAGGGCGCGCTTGCCTCCCTGGGGCGCGCCCCCTGTCCCGTGGCCCCCTCGGGCACCATCTCGCGTTGATTCTTCCTCCCAAAAATCACAAATATTCCAAAATAATTCTCCGTCCATTTTTATCCCGTTTGGACTCCGTTTGATATGGGGTTTTTGTGAAACATAAAACATGCAACAAACAGGAACTGGCACTGTGCACTGGATCAATATGTTAGTCCCAAAAATAGTATAAAAAGTTGCCAAAAGTATATGAAAGTTGAATATATTGGCATGGAACAATAAAAAGTTATAGATACGATAGAGACGTATCATATACAAGCACCGTGTAATATGTGAGTATCCAGACAATGGCTGTTACATCTATGAGCAGGATACCAGCTTGTTGGGGCCTTCAGGATTTTTTTGTTGGAGGCGGGTAAACAGCCTTGGTTCACACTCTCTGTTTCTTGGACTCATTTATCCGATTAAGCAGGAGATCACCGTTGGCAAGGACCTTGATGGCAGAGAGGCTTTGTTTGCTATGGAAAACTGTGTCTACACGGCGAGCCCTAGGAGTTCGGGAGCAAACTCCCCTGATTGTCAACGATACAGCCTGCAGCCAAAAGAAGGTGAGAATGACAAAGGCATCCGGATTAACTTTGATCCTTGGATGTCTCAATTATGACAGGCAGTGATGTGGTTCAAGCCTTCGGGTTGATAGGTAATTGGGTTGTTGCATCGAAAGGGTGGAGTACTGGTGTCTCCGGATCACTGGTCGCTGAAGCGGGGCTGCAAATTATGATGGTGTTGGATCATCTCTTCGAATGACTTTGTTGTCTTTGCTGCTAGTTCTGGATGGGTAGTTCTTTCTTTTGTTATGCATATTCCTTGTCATTTGGTCATCCTCGTCTATGTCACTCTTACTATGTAATAGTTGCTTCTGTTTAGAATGTCATTCTCGTCTGGATCACGAGAGTCTGAGCGCTGCAGATGGGTG
This sequence comes from Triticum aestivum, assembly GCF_018294505.1. Lineage (NCBI taxonomy): Eukaryota > Viridiplantae > Streptophyta > Magnoliopsida > Poales > Poaceae > Triticum > Triticum aestivum. The sequence continues at coordinate 141,315,246 of NC_057804.1, forward strand.
CGTTTTGGTGGTGTAGCAAGACTTCTTATGAACTATCATGTCTTGTTGTTTATGTCAGTGGTAGTCACTAGTTAGTGTTTGAAAGTTTGTATAAATCATTGTTTCGAACTGTTTATTGTCTCAAATTACTGGTGGGCTAAATGAGGGCATCACCATTCTCCAGTGTTCAGAGTATATCTCCTTTTTTCAAGTTATATAATTTGAGCTTAGTGTCTTTTCGATGATGTACACTTGTTTGTGCTAGTGAGGTGTCGTTGAATATGGGCCGAGTAGTAACGCAATGCCAAACAGGTCAATTATGACTCTCAGGCCGGGCTCTCAAAAGATCTTGAAAAAAAAGGTCGGGCTCTCCAAAAAAGAAAGAATAAGGACTCTTAGGCCGACATGTGGGTGCCACCGGTGTTTTCGTGCGCTTGCGCGCCGAAAGCATATTGGCGCGTGCTCGAAATTCATGCTACCTTTTCATCCCCAGTCTCACGCCCATCCCCCACCTCTGGAATCTTGATTCCTACTCCAGTTCCCCCAAATCCCCCTCTTGTACTCCATGTACTCAAGCACACTATCATGTCGCCAGTCAACGCGGATCTTCGAGCCAGAGATCCTGAGGTCCGTCCTGCCTTCGGTCATTGCGTGTTGTCGCTCAACAGTGGCATGGCGGCACTTGACGACCAGTTTGCCGGCAAAGTGTTGATGGCAACCATCAATGGTGACCGGCCTCCCGTCTCGCCAGACGACCTTATCAAAGCTCTTGGCATTGCACACGGCATCCAAATAAGTGACTTGCTTGTCGAAGTCTGTCCGCCGCCGGCTGATTTCTTTGTCAGGTTCCGGACAACTTTCGACTGCAGTCGCGTGTTCGAATCTTCCCGGCGTTTGTTCTACGATGGCACGCTGGTGAGCTTTGATCGGTGGCACCCAGGATGGGGCTCGGTGCCCTCTGAGCTTGAATTTTTAACAAAGCTTACCTTCCACGGCATGCCTCGACGTGCTTGGAATAGCGAGTCCATGAACAAGCTTATCAACGACCTTGGAGGTGAGCTTGTAAGTATGTTTGTTCCTCCAGACAGCTGGGCTCCAACGGTTATGGCATGGATGAAGAAGTCGTCCACCATATCGAAGGTGATTGGTGTTGAGATACCGGTGCAGGAACCAGGGTTGTACTATTCATCGCCACCAAGGCCGCCATAGACCATGTTAGGGATGTACCTGTATCGAGTGTTCGTGCATGTCGAAGAAGTGGTCAATCCATCAATCGAAGTCCTGCCGCCGCCGCTGGTGCCAGGGTCCGTCGATGACGTCCATTACAGGAGTCAACGTCAGACTTTCCCCATGTTGCTCGGAACGATGGATGGCACAGGGCCTGCTCCATCGCGCGGCGGAGGCCAATGCTTCTTTGGGAGAAGAGGCAGGGCTGGCTGCCTAGATGTGCTCTAATTTGAGGTAACAACTGAATCTTGTTAGATACTAGTTAAATCCGAGCTATGGGTGTGAAGCACTGATATGCCAGTACATTTGATTGTGACCTGTTCTAATTTTGTACCTGAACTTGTTTTAGAAAGGGTTGTACGTCAACTTAATGTGCTAGCAGAACTTATTGTGTTCTCTGTCTGTTTTCTTTGCACAACATTCAAGATATTTCCCCGTCATTGATAAAGACGATGAACCGTTATGTACGACTTCGTTTGTTTCAACATAGCCCTACCCATAGCGATCCACTGCTTCCATCATGATTGTGCCGCCTGCGTGAAAATTTTGTATGCAAGTTCAGTGTGCTATGATGTTCTATATGATTGTGTCAACTATATAAGTTTGTACTGAGCATCAGCAAAGCATATGGCTGAAAGATGTATTTACGAGCATAGACCGATGGGTCTCTCTCTATCTCTCTCTATCTCTCTCTCTCTCTCTCTCTATCTCTCTCTCTCTCTCTCTCTCACACACACACACGCACAAGTGGGACCCGTTGAATTATTGATTTGCTCGTGAAAGCTTTTAATTAGGTTACACTGTAATCTAACTTTTTTCTTAAGTTATTAATTGAGCTCAATGACTTCATAAAGTTGTACAGAAGCCTTGTTTGGGCCTTTCCGGCGTCGCTGAATGTGGGCTGAGTAGCCATGTTAGGTTGTACTGTACTACACATGCCTTTTTTTCAACATCAGCAATGCAACTGGGCCGACAGTTGTACACAATATCCGGGTCAACTTGTTATTCTCTGCCCTGCTGGGCAGCAAACTTTCCGAGGAGGTATGCATTAGGCTTAACAAGAAAATGGACTTTAAGAAATAATGAATGGGATGTAATTATAATAACTGGGTAGTAAATATGCACCAAACGCGTAATTAGTTTAAAAAATATATTATTTTTGGAATTTGAAAATTTTAATTTCATTACTTGTTGCGCGCGCAATATTTCGTTGGATTTTAATGTAATACAACTTTATTTTGAAATTATATTTAACCTAACTAAAATTTCGGATAAAAATATTTCGGATCCCATCAAAATGTGGGAATTTTTTTGAATTTTATTTTGAGCAGTTGTTTGAAATTATTAATTGTTGTCCTAGCTAGAAGTTGGGTTGTACTTTTAACAAACTGTAAATGGGCTGTAGTAAATTCCATTAGAATTAAAAATGGGTTGTACATTCTTACAAATCGCAAATGGGCTATATGTTCTCTGCCAAATCCGAGCTGTGGGCCTACTAAGTTGACGCGTACCAAGGGCTTTGTAACCTTAGTCAATATAAACGATTCTAGCTGCAGTGATCGTACGATGTCCATCCAACGGCCATAGTGCTTCTTCAACCTCTGGTCTTCTTGCTCCAGCCGCCCAAGCAGCGCCAGTCGTGACGCGTGCTCCTGCCTCCCGTGGCCGGCTGTGATGCCGCGGAGGCCTCACCACCCCGTACTACTCCCACCGCTGGCCAGGCCATCCCTCTACTCACCCACACCCCCTGTTATTCTGCGGCGATGGCTGCTCACACCGCAGTCGAACCAGTGAACCCTCATACTCCTCTCCGCACATGCTTCCACTGTTGCGTCTTCCCCGGCTCCGTGTCGTCCCCTTCCTAGGCCTCGCTGTCGTCCACCGCCCTGGTGCTCTTGGCGCGGCATGGTCAACGTGGTCAACGGCCGACTTCCATCAGAAGAGTACTGTACATGGAGAGGCTGATAGCTGGGTCCACGGCGGTCACAAGGAAGTGCCTCCTTATTACGTGCAAAATAATTATTCCTCCACCTGATAGCAGGGACCCACCAGATGGGCCACCTTATTTCGTGAAAAAAAACGTTTCCCCCCTGACTGCTGGGACCCACCGGATGGGCCACCGTATTTCGCGAAAAAGAACGTTCCCCCCGCTGTCAACTCAGACCCACCGGAAGTGCCTCCTTATTACGCACAAAAAATGAATACTCCCCTACTAGCTGGGACCCACCTTGGTGGGAGGATGACTTGTGGGCCTACTAAGTTGACGGGGACGGAGGGCTTTATCAACTTAGTCAATATGAAAGATTCTAGCTATAGTGACCGTACGATGTCCATCCAACGGCCATAGTGCTTCTTCAACCTCTGGTCTTCTTGCTCCAGCCGCCCAAAGCAGCGCCGGTCGTGCCGCATGCTCCTGCCTCCCGTGGCCGGCTGTGCTGCCGCGGAGGTCTCACTGCCCCCTACTATTCCCACCGCTGGTCAGACCCTGCGGAAACGGCAGCCTCACACCGCAGCCGAACTAGTGAACCCTCGTACTCCTCTCCGCGCGGGCTTCCACTGTCGCGTCTTCCCCGGCTCCACGTCGTCCCCTTCCTAGGCCTCACTATCGTCCACCGCTCTGGTGCTCTCGGCGCAGCATGGTCAACATGGTCAAGGAATGACTTCCATCGGACGTGGACTGCACGTGGAGAGGCTGACAGCTGGGTCCACGACCGTAGCAAGGAAGTGCCTCCTTATTACGTGGAAAATAATGATTCCTCCACCTGACAGCAGGGACCCACCGGACGCGCCACCATATTTCATGAAAAAAACGTTTCCCCCCTGACTGCTGGGACCCACCAGCTACATCTTCGCACGCAAGGAAGTGCGTCCGGGCAAAAAATGATTCGCCCCCCTGACTGTTGGGACCCACCAGCTACATCTTCGCACGCAAGGAAGTGCCTGACAGTCGGGACCCACCTAGTCGAAGCATACGTATGTAGGATCAGAAGTATGTCTAGAGGGGGGTGATTAGACTACTTGACCAAATAAAAGCTATGCCTTTTCCCAATTTTAGTCTTTGGCAGATTTTAGCAAACTTAGCACAAGTCAAGCAATCTTAACACAATTCAAGCAAGCATGCAAAGAGTATATGAGCAGCGGAAAATAAAGCATGCAACTTGCAAGAATGTAAAGGGAAGGGTTTGGAGAAATCAAACGCAATTTGGAGACATGGTGATTTTTGAGCCATGGTTCCGATAGGTGGTGCTATCGTACATCCACGTTGATGGATACTTCAACCCATGAAGGGTAACGGCTGCGCGAGTCCACGGAGGGCTCCACCCAAGAAGGGTCCACGAAGAAGCAACCTTGTCTATCCCACCATGGCCGTCGACCACGAAGGACGTGCCTCACTAGCAGTAGATCTTCACGAAGTAGGCGATCTCCTTGCCCTTACAAACTCCTTGGTTCAACTCCACAATCTTGTCGGAGGATCCCAAGTGACACCTAGCCAATCTAGGAGACACCACTCTCCAAGAAGTAACAAATGATGTGTTGATGATGAACTCCTTGCTCTTGTGCTTTAAATGATAGTCTCCCCAACACTCAACTCTCACTCACAGGATTTGGATTTGGTGGAAAGAAGGTTTGAGTGGAAAGCAACTTGGGGAAGACTAGAGATCAAGATTCATATGGTAGGAATGGAATATCTTGGTCTCAACACATGAGTAGGTGGTTCTCTCTCAGAAATGGTAAGTTGGAAGTGTAGGTTTGTTCTGATGGCTCTCTCCACGAATGAAGAGGACGTGGAGGGGTATATATAGCCTCCACACAAAATCTAACCGTTACACACAATTTACCAACCTCGGTGGGACCGAATTGAGAAACTCGGTCTGACCGATTCAGTAAACCTAGTGATCGTTAGAGTTTTCGGTGGGACCGACATGCAACTCGGTAGGACCGATGTGGTTAGGGTTACGGCATAACGTAATCTCGGTGAGACCGATTACACAAACTCGGTGAGACCGATTTTGGTAATAAGCTAACCAGAGAGTTGGTCAGGTAAACTCGGTGGGACCGGTTCGCTCATTTCGGTGGGACCAAAATGTTACGAAAGGGAAACAGAGAGTTTACATTGCAATCCCGGTGGGACCGATCGCTCATCTCGGTGGTACCGAAACGTTACGAAGGGAAACAGAGAGATTACAATCCCATCTCAGTGAGACCGAGATCCCTATCGGTGAGACCGATTTGCCTAGGGTTTGTGGCAGTGGCTATGACATCTGAACTCGGTGGCACCGGATAGAAAGAATCGGTGGGTCAGAGTTAGACTTTTGGTTTAGGTCAAATGTGGATGTGAGAAAGTAGTTGAGGGTTTTTGGAGCATATCATTAAGCACTATGAAGCAAGAACCTCATTAAGCAACACCTCATCCCTCCTTGATAGTATTGGCTTTTCCTATAGACTCAATGTGATCTTGGATCACTAAAATATAAAATGTAGAGTCTTGAGCTTTGAGCTTGAGCCAATCCTTTTATCCTTAGTATTTTGAGGGGTCCACTTTTCTCATCCATGCCATGCCATTCATTGAGCTTTTCCTGAAATATTTATCTTGAAATTATGTTAGCTCAATGAGCTATATGTTGTTAGGAATTACCAAAACCACTTAGGGATAGTTGCACTTTCAGTCTCCCCCTTTTTGGTAATTGATGACAACATATAGATCAAAGCTTCGACAAATGATAATAAGATTGAAAAACATTGTCGCTTTGAGAAGTATGTGAAATGTGAGAGCTCCCCCTAAATTTGTGCATAGTTTAAGATTTGCTTTGGACTGCAAATGCACATAGAGTTAGGATCATGAGTTACTCTCCCATGTCACATACATCTTGGTGGAGCACTCAAAATGATAATAATTAAAATACATGCACTCATCACCAAGCAAAGTGAATGATCATATGGAGATAAAAGGATAATGTCATCCAACAAGCATTAATGTAGCATATGATCGAACACATGATCATCCAAGTATCACACACACATAAAGTATCTCAAACAAGCAAAAGCAAACAACGTTCAACCACCAAAACAAGAGAGAATAAAAAGCAGACACTCTCTCTCGAAGCCTATGATCTATACATTTTTCTCCCCCTTTGGCAACAAGTTACCAAAAAGTTCCTAGAAAATGCATAGTACTGAATCGACTCTCAGGCTTGGTCTTGATGTGGTGGTGTAGAAATGACTCCAAGGACGAAGGCATCAGTTGATGACGTTGGAGCTGGTGGAGTAGGTGCTAGAGCTGGTGGCACTGAAGCTGTAGCTGGTGCAGATGAAGTTTCTCTTGTGTCTGTCACTGGCACTGCAGCTGATTTTTGAGCTCTAGTCACTCTAGCAAACGCCTTTGTGGTTGTCTTGCCCTTCCTCTCCTGCATGTCATCTTGGAGCTGCTCAACAACCGACTAGATCTCAGTTACCTTCACATCCAAGTCATAGAACTTCTGCTCCATGATCCTCTCCAGGCTCTCCTGGTTTTGAGTCAGGGTGGCCAACCCCTTCTCAATCCTTAGAGTGGATGCAATCAAGTAGCCAAGATGATCTTGCTTGCTCTTCAGGAAGTACTCAGATGCCTCATCAATTGTTGGCATCTTGGCAGCCTTCTCAGTCCTTGCCTTATCCTTCTTTGCTTATGCTTGCATAGAAGATGGTTCATCTTCATCCATAACCACTTGTTGTCCTCAAAATCTGGATAGATAGGCATGTGCTCCTTGTCCAACAAGTATGTGCCAGTGCCCATCTTGGAGTTAATCGGCTCCTGGATCTGTGGGGCATACCCACAACTTCTCTTCTGGTCAACAGCTGTCCTCTTGATAGTTTCAACTATGAGGCTCATGACCTTGAACTTTTGAGGCACATCAAATAAGTGTAGCAGATTTATTGCATGGCCTCTGATCATATTGTGATCTCCTGACTTAGGCAAAAGAGTGTGCCTGAGGATCCTATTGATGGTTGGCAGACCTAACAAAAGGTAATGTACAGATCCAAACTTGTGTGTTTCAACAGTTGGATCTGGGATCTCCTTGTACATATGTGCCATAGTGTTGTGATCCATCTTCTTCTTGGCATAGACATCCAAGTCATCCTCTTTCTCCTTAGGTGCATTGATCAGATTGGCCCATTCTTCAAGTATTGATTGGTACCGAGTACCTTCAGACATCCATACTATCCTGCCATCTAGATAAAAGTGTGTTGTGGAGTAGAATTGAATTATGAGCTCATCATTCCACTTTGTGAGCTTCTACCCAACAAAGTTATCCACTCCACAACCCTTGAAACTGTCAAACACACCAGGATAGTGTTCTTCATTCTCCTTGTTATATTTCCAGACCACCCATCTCATATCACAGACTATTGGCTTCTTGTCCAGCAGCACTGTCTCATAGAAATCATGTTGTTCCTTTGTATGGAACCTATAGTCCACAGCAGTTCTCCTCCTGACTGCATAAGGATCAGTCAACCTCCACTGTCTGAGTCCTGCATCCTTTCTCAACTTCATGTTCTCAGCAACAGGATGAGCATCGTTGTGATCTGGAATTTTGGGCTTCAACTTTCTCAAGATGTGTTCCTCATCATCTTCTTCTTCAGCAACAACTTTAGGCACTGGGCCTTGTTCTTCTCAGCAGCTGGGATGTTCCTAGTATTCCTCTTTGGTGCAGTCTTGGGCCTGGAAGCAGCCTTGGGTGCTTCTTTGGGCTTAGATGAAGTAGCCCCTGACCTAATGGCATCACCCATAAGCTTCTGTCCTTTAGGTGCTGGTGCAACAACCTCTTCTTCTTCCTCTTCCATCATGGAAGTCTTTCCAACAACCCTAGCCATGGTCTTCTTGACCCTTTCCTTCCTCTTCTTCTCAGTCACTTCTGGCTCTTTGGGATCAGATTTCTCAGTTTCTTTAGTTGATCCTGTGACCTTCAACATAGGAGTCCTCTTGGCTGGGACTTTCCTGTTCAAACCAGGCTTGGTGGCTGCAGCTGTGCCATATTCCTTCTTGAGCACTTTTCTAGATGTGGCCTCATCCTCTTCTGCCACATAGTCTTCATCCTCAGAGTCTGAGGTTTTCTTCTTTATGTTCCTGGTGGCAGCTTTGGGTAAGTTGCTTGGGGTGCTCCTGCTGCCCTCATCTGAGGAACTAGAGGGACTAGTGCCCTCACTCATAGGAACCTGCTCCTCTTCTCTGTTCTGGCTGTCACTCTGGTCAGACATGTTCAAACACTGACAGCTGACCCTGTGAATAGATATAGATGAGATAGAGCGGATGAGCATCACAAAATACAGAGGTTTTTGCAAAAGAGTGAGTTAAAAACTTAGTTTTAGTTTTCCACAGAAAGCATTTCGGATCTACCGATTTGTAAACTCGGTGATACCGAAGCAGCTTTAGGAACCTAAACTAGTGAACTCGGTCAGACCGAGTCATAGTTCCCTGGCACCGAGACTGCTAGGGTTTCACAAAGTCCTGAACTCGGTCACACCGATTTGCAATTCTCGGTCAGGCCGAGAATCACATGTGCAATGGCCTTGGCCAAATCGGTGGAACCGATTTCTACAACTCGGTGGGTCCGAGATGGTTTCGGCGGAAACCTAACCCTAAATTTCCAATCCAAACCTAATTTACGGAGTGTTTTGACTGGATAAGATGATCTCAATCAGGGCGAGATTCATGGCGAACACAATGTGCTAGGAATCAGATAGGGATAGCACAGTGATCAAGTCCATACCCTAGTTTTGGTGATGGACTTGTTACGGCGGCAACGATGGAGTTGATTCCCGTTGACAGCGGCGAAGACCGGCAGTGGGAGGCGGCTGGCGATGAAGAGGACGATCCGGAGACCCTGGAGGCAGAGCGGGCTGAGCGCAGGCGAAAGTGTTCGAAGAAAATTTCCAAAAAATTTGCCCGTGGGTATATATAGCCCGACCTTGTCGGTGTGACCGAGTGGAACAACTCGGTGGCACCGAGATGCATTACTGCAAGCAGTTACTGCAACTCGGTGGGACCGAAATGTTCAAATCGGTTGCACTGAGATTGAAAACCTAGATCGGCTTAGTGATCTCGGTATGACCGAAATGGAAGAATCGGTCAGACCGAAACACACAAAGAAGTTTTGGAAGTTCAAAGTCCATGAAGAATCGGGGACTCCGAGTGCTCCTCACACAAAGTGGTTCGAATCTGACTTGATCAAATTTTGTGATGTAGCATGAATAGATTTTGAGACAAGAAAAGCATAGATAGCTAGAGAAGGTTCTTAGGCATTCTTGTCCATCCACTTGGCAAAAGAAAAAGAAACCAACCAAGTAAAACTACAAGTGGATGTCCTCGAATGAGCGAAATATGCAACCAACATGCTCACACAATAAAATGACAAATGAAATATGTGGCAAAGCATGCACAACCAATTCTAGCATCTATCAAGCAATTGGCGATGACTAGGTCATCTATATATGAGTATATTGACTTAGGAGTCAAATGAGAACATTTGATCATAGGTCATACTCATTGTTTGAGCTCAAGTGGGGTTACCACTTTTCCATAATGCATTGATGTGTTCACACCATTAGAGTTGCTTTAACACAATTCTTAGAGTAAAGCTCCCCCTAGATGTGAGATCCCCCCTTAGAGGGATGAACTAACCTTGGGTTTTGTCGATGATGACTTCATGTAGGTGTTGAAGACGTGGATGCTCAATGTTGATGTAGATCTTTTGGAGCAATCCTTTGGAGTGAGTTGCACTTTCAATACCTACACGGGTTAGTCCCACAAGGAACAAACAAGGATATACATAGACATAGAGTGATGCACACACAAAATGATGTCTATGAAAGCATTAGGTTACCTTGTCCCTTGTCTTACCAACAAGAGGGTTTGTGACTCCATGAACTAGTGCAAGATGTGGAAGTTGATTGCACTTGCCCTTGCCAAAATGATATGAGTGAAGTTTGTTGGTGGAGTCACCCTCAAGAACTCTCTAGTTCTTCTTCTTCGGGATCCACACCATGTTGATGGGAATCCTTGGAGTTGTAGTCATACTTGATGAAGTAGAACTTGACGTAGTCTTGGGAACCCACTTGACCAAGACCTTGGGAGCTTCTTCAAATGCATCAATCTCCTCTTGAAGCTCATCCTTGCCTTTTTTTTTCTTATGGTCTTGTGGTGGAAGATCATCTTGAGATTGTGTCCCTTTGAAGGAAGTAGGATCATACTTCTCTTGTCGAGGAACAAACTTCGTCTTGGGGTATTGATCTTCTTCCCACTCAACTCCATTGGCATTGAACTTTCGTTCAAAACCAACACCTTGGTTCTTCTGGTGCCTTCCTTGCTTGTGTACAATTTCCTTGAATTGCTTACTCCTGGCAAGGCTCTTGTAAACACCTTTCTCTATAATTCCCTTCAATAAGCTATTTTCTTGCTCAAGTGTAACTTGGCTAAGAGAATCATTAGTGGAATCAAGAGAACTACTAGAAGCAACAACATTGGATTTAGCATGATTATTGTTACTACTAGAGGAAGAATCCTTCTTGTTCTTGTCACTAGCACTACTAGGAAAAGGGCTACTAATGGCGCACTAGTTTTGCCTACTAATGGCGCACCACTGGTGCGCCATTAGTATCACGCCACTAGTATTTTTTACTAATGGCGCACCCCCGATGCGCCATTAGTATCTGGTATACTAATGGCGCACCACGCAGTGCGCAATTAGTATGTAACACCATGCGCCATTAGTATGCCTCCCGGGGGGCCATACGTAACCATGTGCTTTGTCATACTAATGGCGCACTCTGTAGTGATGCGCCATTAGTATCCTTTGGCATACTAATGGCGCACCTTGAGGTGATGCGCCATTAGTATGAATATTAGGGTTTTTTTACTTTTCTGATTTTTGCACAGGTTACAAAATATATTATTGGACAGAATATAGACAGCAGCACATAGCAACAGCAGATTCATCGAATACAATAGAAGATTAGTCTCCGAATACAATTCATCATATTAGTATCCGAATTCAAAAGACCGAACAAAGATAAAACATTACAAGTCTCAAGACCGCGAGTATCGAGTTTGTCTTCACATTACAAGTCGATATCGATCATCTAAACTACCATCACATAGAAGAGAGCTGCGGTCATCACGATGAGCATCATCGCGATCAAACTGGTCTTCATCCGGTTCCTCCAACGCTCCCTCCTCTCTCCCACTAGATAGCGGGCATATCTAGATTCGGCCTTCGCCCTAGTGGTGTACCCTTTGTAACTGTTACCGCTGAAACGGTGAACCTGTCTCCGACACTCCTCCCAGTCGTCGTAGACTCCGATAACCTTACCCTTGTACACGACATACGACGGCATCTCTATGCATAAGCCAAATAACAGACAATACATAAGCAATATGTAAGTATGCAACAAACGGATCGGAAGAGAAAAGCAAGACATTAATAGCACGATTCATGGTCCTACTAATAAATAGCATCGATTACATCTAAGTTGAACGACTGTCCAAACCAAAGAGACATACGAATTCATTAAAGTTTAATTACAACATGAGCCAATCAATGTTTCAGAACTACACATCACTACTTTAGACTCGACTCATCGGACAAGAGCGTGGATGAAGCCGCCGTCTGTCGTGATGGTCATGAAATCGCGGTCGTTGTCAGCCTGCATTTGTAGCGTTCCGTCTATCTCACTGTTGGACGGTTGATATCTGAGGAAGAACTGCCCCGAGGTATGAAGGACATCTTGATGGATGATTTCCACAAACTCCGACTGGATGCGAAAGAATTCTTGTTTGAGGTCCGCGTCCTGGATTGCCGACAAGCTCGCGACCCAATCTTTGAGATTATCTGGTAGCAGAAGGTGATGATAGTCCCTTATGATCGCCCGCATGTGATGGAGGGCGTAGTAGGCATCCTTCTGACCGCCAGGCGGCTGCTTGACGCAGCAGAACTTCGTATTGTGTGAGAACATGTGCTTGCCGTACTTATGAACTGCCCTTGTGAAGGTGCCTCCAGATTTGGCGTAGCCGGGGAGAACATCATCAAGAACTTTCTTGACATTTGTGTAGTCTATCTTGGAGTTACGGTTCGGGTCGAAATATGTGGCCATGGAATATTTCGGGCTTAAGAGGATGAGTGTGCAATGTGTGTCACTGCACAGAACACGGAATGTTAGGAAAAAAAGAACGATCGAAATCTAAGAAATCATATGTTACGGGGCGGTTAAGGGATGACTTACTCGGGAAAGTAAGCCACAAGGAAGTTATCCTTATCTGGGTTTGCCATAATGACGCCTTCGAGGTGTGAACTTGCAACTTGGCGGTCCCCAGCGCTGCTCAAGTGCTTGGCACGCATGTAGAAGGGGTCGACTACCATGATGTCCTGGGTCTTGTCTCTAATGATCCGCATCTCCATACTCAGCGAAAACAGCCGAACGAAGGTGTAGTGCAGCGGATGAAGGTTAAACATAGCAAAGATGTCATCAAACCGCAGGACGATCGTACCCCCGATGTCGCCATCCACAAAGCCCTTGCCCTCTGGCACCTTGGCCACGAAAACCGGGTATGCCACATCATTCTCTCTGAGACGCCGCTTCTCCAAAGAAAGAACACTGTCGTGCAGACTCCACATAGCACTGCAGCATTGAGCATATTTGGCGGTAGCATCGCCCTACCCGCCACATGCACCCTCCTCGAGATATCCTTAGGTGAAGGTGGCCCGTCCTGAGCACGGATCGAACTCGGCGCCGGCTGGTTCGCACCGGCGCCCTTGTTAGTCCTTCGTTTCCGTCCCTTCTTATTGATCTCTTGTAATGGGACCGAGTTCTTCTCACAGACCGCCTTCTTGAACGTGTTGGGGCTGATAATATTTTGCACCTCAGCTATCTGAGGCTCGGTGAAGGCGGCAGCTGGAGGCGTCTCCTGAGAACTGAATGCCAGACGATGCCTGTTGCAATTGGATTTCTCCGCCGTACCAGCTAGATTGCGGTCGTCTTGGTTGGGTTCTTGAGAAAGAGGCCCGCAGAACTCGTCAGCGTACCCATGTTCGGCAAAGTACTTATCGACTTTGGTAAATGTACTGTAGTTGTTGTCGTCGTCGTCTGGATCCTGTGCCATAGGGATGTCCAGATCCTGTGCCATAGGGATGTCCGGCATAGGGATGTCTGGCAGGTCCGGTAGCGTTGCGGCGTTCTTGCCATGGCTTGGCGCCAGCACGACTGGCGGTCTTGTCTGTGGGGTGGTGTCCCCCACCCCCAAACGAATATGGCTCTTCGGCCAAAGCAGGGGCCAGTTTACGCAGGCGCTGAGGGTCATCTCATCTTCTTCGTCAGCCCCAATGGGTCGAATCGGAGGTAGCATCTCGTCGCAGCCTGGCAGCACCCGAACCACTTCAACCCTATACATTGTGGGTGGCATCGGATTACCGTGGAACATGGGGCTGCCCGGTTGAACGATTCTGCCCTTGGCGACATCGACCAACTCGCCGCCCACAAAGTGCAGAAGAGTGCAAGGAACATCGGCGGCGCCCTGCGAAAACATGTAGGGCGTCAGGGATGCCAAGTCAAAAACAAGGAGATGAAGTCATCAGCCGAGAGGCTTAGTTACCGTGATGCCGTCGAGCTTGGCTAATGTCGAGGCACCGCCAATGGTGGGTGTGCAACTGACGGAGGGGCCGCTTGCTGGCGAGGTGCCGGTCGGCGTACACCCGGGTGCATTAAGCTCCAATGCCCGTGCCGGCGCCGAAGACACGAATACCGCCTCCGCCGGAGACACCAATGGCGCCGCCTGCCTGCTGTGCGAGTTACTAGCCGTGAAGCTGGGAACCGGGGGACGCCCCTGTTGGCCGCCTGCAACCCACGTCGTCAGCCCATGAATCAACGTAGGCACCATGGCGTTGAGCTTCGTTCCCAGTTGTTGTTCCACTTGCTCTTGGACAAGCTCCGGAATCCGCGCCACTTGTGCCTTGAGTGCTTCAACCTCGCGCGACTGGCTTTCCGAGCTGGTCTTTTTCTCCTTTCGCCCACCAGCGGTATAGTATGATGACCATTTTGTGGACAAGCCTTTGTCGGCCACACGACCAGCTGACGTTGGCTTACTGAGCTTATCCTTGTTTTCATTACGTTCGACGCCCTATTTAAAGGGGTGTCGAAAGGGGAGCTCTGAGATGACCCCGCGCTACTGCTTTCAGTGTCCTGTGGAAGGAACATGAACCATTTAGAAATACTGGGGATTAATTAGAATGCAACCATATGGAGCTAATTACGCGGGGGTGTATTCCTTACCAGAACAAGCTCGAGCGCACTGATCTTCGGATCCGTGGTAAGCTCCTTTGTTACCGGGTCCTCCTTGTACCGGGCCCTGAGAAAGTTCCTGGTCTGCTTGTCACGGTATTTCTCGAAGCAGGGTGGTAGGCCTTGCTCGGCACGCTCCGCGTCCTCCTTGTCCCATATAGGCTCCGCCACTCTATAACCGCCGGGACCGAGTTGGTGGACCCCTAAGTTCAACTTCCGCATTTCTTTCCCCCACTGACTTGATTCGGAGGTTGTGCTGCTCTCGCACTTGATCTTGAACTCCTTGTTCTCATCTTCGCTCATCAAAGGATATTTTGCCTTGATCTTGTCATAACTACCACCTTTGTCAATCATTGCCTTCACCGTGCTTCGCCAAGTAGACAGGGCCTTGCTCATCCTCGTGAGGGCGGTACTGTTCACTTTATTCCCTGAGAGGCGTGTGTTTGCAAACTCAACGAGGAACTTGTATCGTTTGTGCAGCTTCATGAAGAGGAGGCTGCGCAAATTCTCGTGGTCCTTATGTCTTAGGTTCTCGGTGTTGATCGAGACGGTGCTCCGGAGAATGCACCCGAGCTGGACCGAGTACCCCTTGACTACTTGTTTGGGCGCCGTCGGATTCCCGTCGGAGTCCACTTCAGTAAATTCCTCCCTGACGGTGTCGAGCATGTTCGGGCGCCGGTCCTTCTGTTGCCTCTTTGGTTGGCTGCCATCTATGTGTGTGCCGCCATCATCAGTGGTGGCATCCTCGGCGGCGCCATCAGTGGTGTCATCCCCGACGCCACTAGGTGTTGTGTAGTCAGGATCAGTGTCTTCCGCGGCGTCCTCATAGCGGTGATGTTCTTTCTCCAACTCCTGGGACAGCTCCCAGAATTGCTTGCGGCCCGAACCGCCGGCCTCATCATTTTGGGTCATGTTTCGCTCTAAATAGGAAAAAAGTTTGGTCAAAAAGTTGGTTATTTTCAAGGAACAAGATCATGGTCTCATCATTTAGGGTTTGTTGACACCGAGGCATCCTAAAAGCCTAAGCGTACATCATTTAGGTTCTCATCAACACCGAGGCACCCTAAAAGCGAAGGTTTCATCATTTAGGGTTTGTCGACACCGAGGCACCCTAAATGCTAAGTTAAGTTATCATCATTTAGGGTTTATCGATGCTGAGGCACCCTGGGTTGGGCCTAATCACTTGGCACTAATCACTTGGCTCTATTGCCACCTATGTTGGGTTTATCATCTAGGGTTTATCGATGCTGAGGAGAATTCTAAGTTGGGCCTAATCACTTGGCTCTATTGCCACCTATGGTTTAATGCAGCAAGAATAAAGGGGCAGTTGATCCTACTTAATTAAGTACTAAGATACCCCGGCCCATGCATTAGTAGCAAGTACCCCATATGTCCAATTTTTAGCAAAGTCATGCTAAAATTCACGGAAAATTTCAGCATGACCTTTGCTGAAAATAGGACATATGGAGTACCCGAATTTGCTGAAACGAAAGTTAATCGACATTCCGGCAAACTCAAGGGCCTCTCGGGGTACCTGCAAAATCATCACGACACGAAGGGCCTCTCAAGGGCCTCAAGTAGCAGCGGCGTCTCCCAGGACCCCATTTTTTTGCTAAATTTCTTTGAGCAACAATCAGAGCAGAAAATTCAGCATATTTCTATACAACAGCACTGTAAAGATAAAGAACAGTTCTATAGCAGCCCATTTATATACAATAGCATCTTTGGTCATACCAATTTCTGAAACAATTCAAATCTGAACTGTATCTCTGGTCATACAAATTTCTGAAACAATTCAAATCTGAACTGTATCTTTGGTCATACAAAAATCTTAAACTATACAAATCTGAAATATATATTTGGTCATACAAATTTATGGAATTAATCAAATCTGAACTGTATCTTTGGTCATACAAATCTCTGAAACTATACAAATTTGTGGTCATACAAATTTACGGAACTAATCAAATCTGAACTGTATCTTGCGTAGGCACCACCACTGCAAGTGCCATACTACTGCAAGTGCCATACTACTGCAAGTGCTATACTACTGCAGGAAAGGAGGATCATCATACACATATATATGCATAGCAATTGACAGGAGCTTCATCATTTTTAGTAACAACAATACATATATAGCAATTGGAAGCAAACAGATGAACACATAAGATAAAAATGTAGTGCTGAAAGTTTAATGCTTACAAAAGACTTGTTGAAATAGTGAAAAATATGGAGTCACCAAGCTGGCTAAGAAACTCCCAAAGTCCACTAGCAAATCCAAGATCTAATCCTGTTACACACATCATAACAATTTAAGATAATTAGGATAAGGATAGTAGGAAATGAAAAAGAAAGAGCTCAAAAAACAATCACAACAGAAAAATAATAAAAACCTAGTCCTAGAAGAAAATAAATCCTAAAAGAAAAGAAATCCTAAAATCTGGAGCAAGTCCTAGCAGTAGTAGTCCAACTAGATGGCCACCACTACTATTCCTATCACTAGAGTAAACAACAGTTGTGTGTTCAACATCTTTACTAACAGTAAATTGGCAGTACTCCATTATCTACTCCTGCAACTTCAACTACAATAACATCCTACAACTACTACAACAACATAAAACTACTATGCATCATCTTCCTACAACTACTCATCTTCAGCAGCAACAACATAAAATTCCTGTTTAGTTAAATTCATGTTAAACATCATTTGGACCAGAGCCCAATCCTTTCTTCTGCTTGTCAGTAGAACTATTGTTTCTTCAACTTATGCAAAAATTGAACATCATATGAAGCATTAATCACAGGGGCGGCGCTACGGGAAGCAAATGACCAAGGGGAGGAGGGGAAAATGAAGAGCATCTCACAGCGGTCGCAGAGGAGTAGATGGCATGGTCGGGGACGGTTCAACGGAGACAAATTTGACGACTACTCGACGGTGAGGCCGCGGTGGCAGGAGGTGGAAGAAGGCGCAGACGCCGTAGACGGTGGAGGAGTCGGTGTCGTAGAGGCGCCGGAGACCTTGCCCTGCGAGACAGAGAAGGGGCCGTCAGCTGCGCAGGCGGGGGGCAAGGGGAGGAGGAGGAGGGGCAAGGGAAGGAGGAGGGTCGGGGGGCGTACAGTGCTGCGTCGCTGCTCGGCGCCGACGGCAAGGAGGAGTCCGGCGAGGGTC
>NC_057804.1:141333131-141498365 GCF_018294505.1 Triticum aestivum
TCCAGCGAGGGTCGGGGCGACAGGGGCGGGGGCGCGGGGGCGCGGGGGCAGCGGGGGTGGAGTCCGGCGAGGGTCGGGGCGGCAGCGTCGTTGGTCGGGGCAGTGCGCGGGTGGATCTGGTGGCGAGGGAGAGAGGGTCGAAGGGGATCTGGCGAGGGAGAGGGAGGATAGCTAGGGGGAAGCTTACTAATGGCGCACCACCCGTCGGTGCGCCATTAGAATCTTTTTTTTATAATAGCAATGGTGCACCCCCCGTCGGTGCGCCATTAGAAATCTTTTTTTAGATAGCAATGGCGCACCCCCCCCCCGTCGGTGCGCCATTAGTATGTTTTTTAAATGAATATGAATATGAAACAGTAATATTTTTTTATAAAAACAGTAATAATTGTTGTTTAACAAAAATTGTAGTCTACACTTTATTATTATTATTTTTTAGAAAATGAATATGAATATGAAACAGTAATAATGTTTTATAAAAACAGTAATAATTTTTAAAAAAATATCATCAAATTTGTTACTTGAAAATATCATCGGCGGCGGCAGTGGAGCGGGGGAGGGTGCGGGGGTGCCCGTTGGCGGCGGTGGAGCGGGGGAGGGTGCGGGGGGCCGGGTGCTCGTTGGCGGCGGTGGAGCAGGGGATCGATTGCGGTGGGTCGTCGGCGGCGGTGGAGCTAGCGGGGGAGGGTGTGGGTGGGATCGAGATGGAGGAGGATCGAGATCGAGATGGAGGGGGAATCGAGATCGAGATGGAGGGGGATCGAGATCGAGTGTCCTCATGAATTCAAAAAGTGCCCATGAAATTAAAAAATATTCATGATATCAAAAAGTGCCCATGAAATACAATCGAGAAATGAAGACTACGATTTAAATACAATCGATCTTAGCTAGCTATCTGTTCACAATCTTCTTGCCCTTCTTTTTCGCAAATGGAGTTCTTCTGTGGAACGGATGTCCTTTAGGTAAGGTGGTCCTACTTCTTCTTGTGGTGTGTGCTGCTACTTCATCATCGTCGTCATTTTCGATCTTCGGGTCGCCGTACTTGTCGAAGTCTTGCTCATTGGCTACTCCATCCATTCCGATGATCTTCCTTTTGCCTCTCCTCACGACAACATGACTGGGCTTTGACGGGTCGGTAATGAAGAAGCATTGGTCCACTTGGGAAGCCAGTACCCATGGCTCATTTTTCACAGTGACGTTTGCGCCCGCGGTCTTGGATTTGGCTTTGGGTATAACCATGGTGGTGAAATACCGATCTTCTTTTAGGACGCTCTTGGCCCATCTGACACGGAACATCGGGACCTTCTCTCCAGCGTAGCTCAGCTCCCAGATCTCCTCGATCCTTCTGTAGTATATGTCCTTGTCGTTACCGGTGTAGGATTCCATCGTTACCCCGGAGTTCTGATAACCATCGCTCTTCATGTCCTTGTTCTCGGTGTAGAATGTGTAGCCACTGATATCGTACGCCTCATAGGTCATCAGGTTGTGCTCGGTGCCCTGTGACAAGGCGAATATGAGTTGTTCTTCCGCGGAAGAATCCTCATGTAAAGGGTACGACAGAAGCTTCTGCTTGAACCAACGCGTGAAACATGAGTTGTGCTCTTTGATTATATCTCCGTCCGTCCTCTGTTGGCCTCAGTCATTATACGTCTTCTCAATAAAGGTTTTGTGCTCTACCACCCAAGGATCGACCACGTCTATGTGTTATAGTGCGACTAGGTTTGCTCTTTCAAAGTCGGCGAGTCGACCCTCGAAGTCGACATGCATTTCGCGGCGACCCTCACGGTGACCCCATCCAGCGAGCCTGCCGAGGTGCCTGTTGACGGGCAGACCAACGGGGTTCTCGATGCCTAGATAATTCGTGCAGTAGGATATGCACTCTTCCGTCAGAAAGCCCCTGGCTATACTTCCCTCTGGACGTGACATGTTGCGAACGTATCCTTTGATGACACCATTCATCCTTTCGAACGGCATCATGCTGTGCAGGAACGTCGGCCCGAGTTGGATGATATCCTCCACGATATGGACTAGCCGATGCACCATAATGTCGAAGAATGCGGGCGGGAAGTACATCTCAAGCTCGCATAGTATCACCCGGATCTCTTCCTATAGCCTTCTGATTTGCCTCACGCCAACCGACTTCCGAGAGATGACGTTGAAAAAGTTGCATAGGCCAAATAGCATTTCACAGACGTGCGCATCCATGATCCCACGGATTGCAACTGGAAGTATCTGCGTCACCAACATGTGATAGTCGTGAGACTTCACCGCTAAACTTCTGATTCGCTGGGTCTAGGTATCTGCTTATCTTCCCCGCGTAACCGTAAGGAAGTTTTACTCCTATGAGGCAGGTGAAAATCTGCTCGATCTCCTCCTGACTTAGAGTGAAGCACGCGGGTGGGTAGTCATTTCCGGTCTTCTTGGCCTTTTTTCCTTTGCGACGACTTTCTGTGTCCTGCTTCGCCTCATCATCATCATCATCATCATTAGCGTGAAGCTCCTGCCTGATGCCCATTGATTTCAAGTCTGCCCTTCCTTTCGGCCCATCTTTGGTCCTCTCTGGCATGTTGAGCAAGGTACCAAGCAGACTCTCGCACACGTTCTTCGTGATATGCATGGCATCAAGGCTGTGAGGCACACGGTGGATCTTCCAGTACGGCAAGTCCCAGAAAACAGACCTCGTTTTCCATACCTTCAGCAGCGGCTCTGGCGCCTTTCGCTTCTTTCCCGGCTCTGGCACCTTTTGCTTCTTTCCCGGCAGTGGGCAATCTTTCCAATTTTTCAACAACTCGTCTATTTCCTCGCCGCTCCTCGTACGCGGGCGTTTTCGGGGTTCGCTTTCACCATCAAACAGATCCTTGCATTTCCTCCACGGGTCATCGTCGCGAAGCCACCTTCGATGTCCCATGAACACGGTTTTCGAAGACCCGGGATCTCTATCTAGCTGGCGATACATTGTGTCATCCATGCACCTTACGCATCCAGAAAATCCATGGACTACCTGCCCCGCGAGATATCCGTAACCGAGATAGTCGTGCACCGTCGTGAGCAGTGCGGCTCTCATAGGGAAATATTCTTTCTCTGCGGCGTCCCACGTATTGGCTGGCGTTTTCCACAGTGTGTCTAGCTCCTCTTTCAGCAGCCCAAGATACAGATTGATGTCGTTCCCTGGTTGTTTCGGCCCTTCAATTAGCATACTCATGTGAATGTACTTCCTCTTCATGCACAACCAGGGGGGAAGGTTGTACATCCACACAAACACAGGCCAGGTGCTATGTGTGCTTCTCTAGCTGCCAAACGGATTGACTCCATCGGTGCTCGCACCCACCACGATGTTCCTTGGATCCTTCCCAAATTCTGGGTATTCATAGTTCAACGCTTGCCACTGGCTCGCATCCTTAGGGTGACTCAGCATCTTGTCTTTTTATTTATCTCCGGATCATTTCCGTCATCTTCCCGCTTCTTCTCCTCCCTATCCGCGTGCCAACACAGGAGCTTTGCTACCTTAGGGTCCGCGAAATACCGCTGCAGACGAGGAGTGATCGGAAAGTACCACACCGATTTTCGAGGAGCTTTCTTCCTCTTCTTGTATCGAGTGATGCCGCACACCGGACATATGGTAGACTCTGCGTGCTCGTCCCGATAAATGATGCAATTGTTCATGCACACATGGTATTTCATGTGCAGTAAATCCAGAGGACACACGATTTTCTTCGCCTCCTCGAAACTGGTCGGGCACTTGTTCCCCTTGGGAAGACGTTCGTGCCAGAATGACATGTTCTCATCAAAGCATGCATCGGTCATTTTGTGTTTTACCTTCATCTCCAGAGCCATGAGCGTTACTTTCAGGCGGGTATCCTCGGGCCTGCATCCTTCATACAATGGAGTAACCGCGTCTATCTCCAGTTGATCCAGCTTGGCTTTCTCTCGGGCGGCAGCTCTTGCGTTATCCGTCTGCTTGAGAAGCAGCTCTTGAATATAAGGGTCCTGCACCCAGCCTCCATCGTCGTATGCTCCGGCATCTTCATCTTCGTGATCATGCCCTTCGTCTTGATCTTCCTCATCATCATGTATGGCATCTTCTACATGATGACTGTGTACAGCATCACCGTCATGATCATGTCCTGGAGATTCTTCGTCTTCTCGCCCGCCCTAGCCGCGGTGGTTGTCTTGTTTCCCTTCCTCATTTCTTGCCCGGCCCCCATGGACGACTTCATAGTCATCTTCATCACCTTGCCACCGATAGCCATCCATGAAACCACGCAAGAGCAGGTGGTCCCGCACCTGCCCGGAATCCGGGTCCGCAATAAGGCTCTTCAGCTTGCATCTTCGACACGGACATCTTATCTCCGTCTCGTTCTTTTGAAGCATCTCGGCCTTCACGCAGCTCAAAAACCTATTCAAGATGCCTTCGGTCATCGTGCGGACCATGGTCGCCTGCGGGGTAGAGCAAACCGATATTTTAGAACCAAGAAAAAAATTGACATGACCTTCCCTAAAAATAGGACCAAAAAGAATGCATAGTGCCAAAATTCTCGCTGAAACGGAAATGAATCAACATTCTGGCAAAATATTGGCAACTATCGCATTTCAAATACCGGTACCTGCAAACACAAACATATATGCAACACCACAAACATATGCAACACCACAAACATACATAGATCTAGCTAGGCCACAAAAAGTTCATGTGCACATTGTTGGAGCGAGCTAGGGAGAAAAAAAGTAGATCTACAACATGAAGATAGCTTTCCCCTTACTTACCTATCAAAAAAAGGTAATTTCACCACTTAATTTTGATGAATCTATGGTGCAAATGAGGTGAGGAGGAGGAGGCAGCCGACAAGCTTGGAGAAGGAGGTGGTGGGAATGAAGTGGGGAAAGTGAGTGGGTAGGTGTGGCTGTCCAAAATATCTTGTTGGGGTCCCAGGTTACTAATAGCGCACCACCTGCAAATGCACCATTAGTAACCCTGGTTACTAATGGCGCACCCGCAGGTGGTGCACCATTAGTAGTTTTGCAAAAAAGTAAAATATATATATATACTAATGGCGCACCGTGTCATAGTGCGCCATTACTAGTTTAAACTAGTAATGGCGCACTGTGACACGATGCGCCTTTAGTAGTTTTGCAAAAAAAAAGAATAAAAAAAGAATACAGTACTGGTGCACTCTCTGGCTGGTGCGCCATTACTAGTTAGAACTAGTAAAGGCGCACTTCTCTCGGATGCGCCATTAGTATGTATGGAAAAATGAAAAAAAATTACTAGTGGCGCACCTTTTGTCTGGTGCGCCATTAGTGTCTTCGACACTAATGGCGCATCACCAAATGGTGCGCCATTAGTATATAGTAGTGGCGCACTACTTCTCTGGTGCGCCATTAGTGTCCATCCCATCTATAGCCCTTTTCCTAGTAGTGTAGACTTGACTTGAGGCATGCAAGTAGATAAGAGTAAACGCTTGGCAATGTAAGAAGAACTTTTCTTGCGAAGATCATCATTGATTGCCTTTAAGAACTCATGCTCTTGCTCAAGGTTGAGCTTTTCAAAGCGTAACTTCTCATGAGTCATTAAAAGTTTTCGATGATCCCCTAAGATAGTTTCATGAGCTAACTTAAGAGTGTTTAGTTCTTTAGTTAGGAGCTCAATCTTCTCCTTATCATCGTCATTCGTTTTATCTTGATTAGCATGATTAATTGACGTTTCATCATAGTATTCATCACTAGAGTTGTCAATAAGTAAATCATCATCACCTAGCAAGTCATCTTCATCACTATTGAAATCAACATACTCGGGGTGTGTTACCTTTGGGCCTTTAGCCATGAAGCATCTTCCCAAGTCCCTCATTTGGTGAATCAAATATGTCGTAGGAGTTGGTTGACACAAGTGCTAGACCGGCAACACCTTCATCTTGAGTATGTTCGGAGTCGGAGTGATAGCTTCTCTCGGAGTGATGTTTGGAGTCAGAACCAGATACCCATTCACCAACATGAGCTTGATGTCTTTTTTTGTAGCTCCTTGATGACTTGTCCTTCCTTTCCGAATCCTTGCTTCTCCGGGATGTTCTTCATTCATAACGATCATCTCTACTCCTTCTCTCTCTTGGCGGTGATTCTTCTCTTCTACTTCTCCTCTTAGGTGATTCTTCTCTTCTTTTTTAGGGAGTCGTACACTCATTGGAATAGTGTCCAGGTCTTCCACAGTTGTAGCAATTGCGCTCTCGACTAGAAGATCTTTTATCATTGTAGGACCTTGACTTGGAACTTCTTTCCTTGCTTCTACTCTTGTAGAATTTGTTGAAGTTCTTCACCATTAGGCTCAATTCTTCATTGAAGGTTTGTTTCTCACTTGATGATGTGGGAGCTTCACATAAGGCTCTGTAAGCACCACTTGACTTATTGTGCAGCTCCTCCTTATCCTTGAGTGACATCTCATGAGCAACAATTCTTCCAATGACCTCCGTTGGCTTGAGATTCTTGTAATTGGGCATCATTTGGATCAATGTGCACACGGTATCATATTTTCCATCCAAGGCTCTTAGGATCTTATTGATGATAAATTTGTTGGTCATCTCTTCACTTCCTAAGCCGGCAATCTCATTTGTGATGAGAGCAAGCCTAGAGTACATTTCAGTGACGCCTTCACTATCCTTCATCTTGAACTTGTCAAGTTAACTTTGAAGCACATCCAACTTGGATTCCTTGACGGAGTCGGTACCTTCATGCATATCAATCAAAGTATCCCAAATTTCCTTTGAATTCTCAAGACAGCTGATTTTGTTGAATTCTTCGGGGCACAATCCGTTGAAGAGGATATCACAAGCTTGAGCATTGTATTGCAGCATTTTCAACTCATCCACGCTAGCTTCACAGTTTAGTTCTCTCCCATCAAAGAATTCACCTTGCAAGCCAATACACACAATAGCCCAAACGGCGGGGTTATGTCCAAGAATATGCATTTTTATCTTATGCTTCCAACTAGCAAAATTAGTACCATCAAAGTAAGGACCTCTACGGTGGTAGTTTCCCTCGCTAGACGCCATACTCTCCTAGGTTGTGAAACCAAGGCTATGACCACCAAAAGCTATGAAGATCAAAGCAAATGGAGACCAAGGCTCTGATACCACTTGTAGGATCGGAAGTATGTCTAGAGGGGGGTGATTACACTACTTGACCAAATAAAAGCTATGCCTTTTCCCAATTTTAGTCTTTGGCAGATTTTAGCAAACTTAGCACAAGTCAAGCAATCTTAACACAATTCAAGCAAGCATGCAAAGAGTATATGAGGAGCGGAAAATAAAGCATGCAACTTGCAAGAATGTAAAGGGAAGGGTTTGGAGAAATCAAACACAATTTGGAGACACGGTGATTTTTGAGCCGTGGTTCCGATAGGTGGTGCTATCGTACATCCATGTTGATGGAGACTTCAACCCACAAAGGGTAACGGCTGCGTGAGTCCATGGAGGGCTCCACCCAAGAAGGGTCCACAAAGAAGCAACCTTGTCTATCCCACCATGGTCGTCGCCCACGAAGGACTTGCCTCACTAGCGGTAGATCTTCACGAAGTAGGCAATCTCCTTGCCCTTACAAACTCCTTGGTTCAACTCCACAATCTTGTCGGAGGCTCCCAAGTGAGACCTAGCCAATCTAGGAGACACCACTCTCCAAGAAGTAACAAATGGTGTGTTCAAGGTCAAAAAAACAAATGGTGTGTTGATGATGAACTCCTTGCTCTTGTGCTTCAAATGATAGTCTCCCCAACACTCAACTCTCTCTCACAGGATTTGGATTTGGTGGAAAGAAGGTTTGAGTGGAAAGCAACTTGGGGAAGGCTAGAGATCAAGATTCATATGGTAGGAATGCAATATCTTGGTCTCAACACATGAGTAGGTGGTTCTCTCTCAGAAATGGTAAGTTGGAAGTGTAGGTTTGTTCTGATGGCTCTCTCCACGAATGAAGAGGAGGTGGAGGGGTATATATAGCCTCCACACAAAATCTAACCGTTACACACAATTTACCAATCTTGGTGGGACCGAATTGAGAAACTCGGTCTGACCGATTCAGTAAACCTAGTGACTGTTAGGGTTTTCAGTGGGACCGACATGCAACTCGGTAGGACCGATATGGTTAGGGTTAGGGCATAACGTAATCTCGGTGAGACCGATTACACAAACTCGGTGAGACCAATTTTTGTAATAAGCTAACCAGAGAGTTGGTCAGGTAAACTCGGTGGGACCGGTTCGCTCATTTCGGTGGGACCGAAATGTTACGAAAGGGAAACAAAGAGTTTACATTGCAATCTCGGTGGGACCGATCGCTCATCTCGGTGGTACCGAAACGTTACGAAGGGAAACAGAGAGATTACAATCCCATCTCGGTGACACCGAGATCCCTATCGGTGAGATCGATTTGCCTAGGGTTTGTGGCAGTGGCTATGACATCTGAACTCGGTGGCGCCAGATAGAAAGAATCGGTGGGGCCGAGTTAGACTTTTGGTTTAGGTCAAATGTGGATGTGGGAAAGTAGTTGAGGGTTTTTGGAGCATATCACTAAGCACTATGAAGCAAGAACCTCATTAAGCAACACCTCGTCCCTCCTTGATAGTATTGGCTTTTCCTATAGACTCAATGTGATCTTGGATCACTAAAATATAAAATGTAGAGTCTTGAGCTTTGAGCTTGAGCCAATCCTCTTATCCTTAGTATTTTGAGGGGTCCACTTTTCTCATCCATGCCATTCCATTCATTGAGCTTTTCCTGAAATAGTTATCTTGAAATTATGTTAGCTCAATGAGCTATATGTTGTTAGAAATTACCAAAACCACCTTGGGATAGCTACACTTTCAACATAGCGTTGTCATTCTGGTCGCGAACGTGTACGTACATACTGGCGGATGTAGAGGCGCGCATATGTCATAGTATAAGCGTGCATGTAGCATGTACACGTATGTACAGCGGCCAGTGTGCAAGAAAGAAAATACGGCCACGTACGTACATACGGGCGGGGTCTCGAACGCCTACTCGCGCATATATACGTACGGCCAGGGATCGTGTACATGGCTGGGTCGGAATGGAGAAACAGCATCATCGTCGTGTTCATGGAGAGCCAACCGGCTGGGTCGGAACGGAATGCGTCATCGTGTTCATCGGGAGGGCTTGGACGGAACAGGTGATGGATACGAGGCCTGGCGTACCGCAGAACGGAGGAAACGGCCTTGTGTTCGACCGACCACATTCGAAACGGGATCCTGTTCATCGGGAGGGGTCTGGCGTACCGCAAAATGGAGGAAACGGACTTGTGTTGGACCTCCTACGGTCGAAACGGGGTCCTGTTGATCGGGAGGGGTGTGGCGTACCGCAAAACGGATGAAACGGACTTGTGTTGGAGCGCTACGATCGAAATGGGGATCCTGTTCATCGGGAGGGGTGTGACGTACCACAAAACGGGACTCCACGAGATACTGTTCATCTCCACCGTTGACCTCCTCCAGCCTCCACGGGCTACTGTTCATCCACCGTCGACCTCCTCCAGCCTCCACCTGCGACTGTTCATCCACGAGCTCCTGTTCATCCAGCCTCCACCACGCGCTACTCCACCGATTACTGTTCAACCACCCCTCTCCATGGGCTCCTGTTCAACCACCCCTCCACGGGCTACTATTCATCCACCCCTCCACGGGGTCGTCCTATTCATCCAGCCCACCACGGGGTCGTCCTATTCATCCAGCCCTCCACGGGGTCCTGTTCATCCAGCCCCAACCGGCTCGATCGATCGGGGTCCTGTTCATCCAGAGGCAACGCCACGGGGTCCTGTTCATCCACCCCCACCGCTCACTGTTCATCCGACCCCCTCCCCCCGCAATGCTCACTGTTCATCCAGAGGCAGCATCGATCGGCTTCAGTTAGCAGCAGTAGCGAAGGAATCGCTCGATCGGGTTCAGTTAACATCCATCGATCACTTGGGTTCACTAACACATAGCCTGCAGTGCAATCGCTCGGGTTCAGTTAGATCCCAATGCCTCGCTCGGGTTTAGTTAGAGCCAACGCTCGCACACACGCGTGTACGTGTACGAGAGAAACACGCATCGCTTGGCCCCCGACCACCCACCGTAACCGGGAACTCGCCGAAATTTTCCTCGCCCTCGCTTCTACCACGGTTTTTTCCATCATGGACGGCCCAAAGAATGTCATGCAACTGCGTCTCCGGCCCACCCAGGATGAAAAGCCCATTTTCTGTCATGATTTTTTGTCATAGAAGTAGGAGCCCACCACATCTATGATGATACCGGGTTTTGTCACAATTATCGTCATAGAAGTGTCATAAGTATGACAAAAAAAAATTGTTCGGCCCAAAATGTCACGGATGTGTCTTTTTTTGTAGTGTTAGGCCCAGGCATTTTGAGCTTCGTGTATCCAATAATGCGGTATGGCTTGGAATCGTGCAAATGCCTCATGTCCCAAGAGGGTGTGGTATACGTTGTGGAAGGGCACAATGTGGAAGAGCAAGGGTTCGGATCTGTAGTTTTCAGGAGTACCAAACACTACGTCCAAGGTTATGCGTCCGAAACAACACACCTCCCTGCCTGGTATAATTCCTCGGAATGTGGTGCAACTGTGCTCGATGCGAGATCTATTGAGCAGCATTTTGTCGAGCGTGTCCTTGTAAATGAGGTTGAGCCTGCTGCCCCTGTCCATCAGCACTTTAGTTAGTCTAAAGCCATCGATTGTGCGGTCAAGGACTAGTGCGGCGGGCACGTGGGTGGGGCGGGACCGTGGCTCATCCTTATGATCGAAAGTGATAGGTGTGTCCGCCCATCGTTGTGCGGCCGTCACCTGGTAGACTTGGCCGAGCTCTCGAAGAGCCCTTTTCCTTTGGTTGTTCGAGAACGTCTCGTAAACTGTCAGGATGTTGTTGTTGTGGGTGGCGTTGTTGATCGTTTATTAGGTGGTGTGACAAGGATGTTTTCGGTGTTCTTGGCCACTTGCCTCACCACCCAACAAGCTCGAAGCCTATGTGTCAGATTTGCATTAAGCAGGGCCGAGTCTATAGGGCATGGTTTATCTAGCAATTCATCCAGGACCGTACGGGGTCTATTTTTCTTTTCAGTAGGCTCGTGTTCGATCGATCGTCCCGCATAGGCCCACTTTTCTTGAGCTTTCCTATAAGGGAATGATTCCTTGCACATTTGTTGTAACCTCCAAGTGCTTTCCATGGTGCAGTATTTGCGTACCATGTCCGATAATTCGGCGAAGTTTTGCACACGGCAGCGGGCGAGGGCACTTAAGATCCCCGCATCCCAGCAGTTGGACCGGAAGGCCTCAATTATTTCTTTGTCACGGCAGTCTGTGATCTTGTTTTTCACAAGGATAAATCCAGCCCAGTAATGATGGACTGTCTCTTCGGGCTGCTGCTTTACGTACATCAGGTCCCATATGTCCGTTCGTCCTGTGTCTGAACAATATTCAGCATGGGAGGTGGGTGGGGGAATTTTTAGTGTTCCCGTCTGCTGTGAGTCCAGGACATCGGCAGCGGCAAGCCGCGCCTAGGCTATGTCCGGATCTGATTGTGCGGTGTTCGGGCGTGTGCCTGCATGTGGTTTGGCCTACTCAAGGTCGGATCCTATATCGCAGGCTGAGTCCAAACTATTATCTTGACGGTTATCCGTCTTTGGGCTAGAGACCCAGGTGTATACCGTTTTCAACTTCGGAGATTGCGATCCCTCCGCCCTCTCTTTGATAGTACTGACAAGATGAGTGATAGGCGGGATGTGGATTTCTCTATTGTCAGGTCTAAAACCGATTTGGTTGTAGGTTGTAGGCATGCTAACGGAGATTCCCATAGCAAGGAATCGATCCATCAGGCTGTTTACCGAAGAGCAAGGTTGTCAGAATCGCGATCATGTTGTATGATTCTATGAGTTTACGATCCAAATCCCTTTGATTCTATGATTTTTTTTCATAGAATCTACATTTCTACGATCCTGATAGTGAAGATTCTACAATTTGTGATTCTACCATTGGAGCTCCGATCCGATTCAGGATCACGATTCTGACAACCTTGCCGAAGAGGCTCCCGTCATGGGCATGCCTCCTGAATATTCGACGGGATGTTCTTCTGGTATTTCAATGGGGTCCAGCTTTAAGGCTAGATACCGGATTGTGTTGGCTCCTTCTGTATTCGCTGACTCCGAGGTCAAGGCGTCAGGCTCAGCGGGTTCTTCATGGGCGGCGTTTTGCTGAGGGCCGACATTGGACTCTAAGTTCTGGTGGCCAGCCTCGTGGTCAGAGGTGAGATTTTCAACCGGATCTAAGCGGCCGGTGAGGTCGGCACAAAAAGTGATGCATCCAAACGTAAAGATTTAGCTGGGGACGAAGATATCCCTGGCGCTGGCGGGGTTTTCAACAAATAGTTGGGCCATTGATCCTTCGGCGATCCGCAGTGGGACTCTCAATGAAAGCACGAATATCGATGTCAAAACTGGCAGATCTCGGGTAGGGGTCCCCGAGTGTGGATCTTGGATCGGTGGAGAACAAGGGACGAAGAACACGGTGTTTGCCCAGGTTCGGGCCCTGTCGAAGAGGTAAAACCCTACGTCCTGCTTGATTGTATTTGATGTATATGATATGGTTACAGAGTCAATCTACCTCGAGATCAAGTGAGCTAAACCCTAGGTTGATGGGGTAATGGATGTTGCACTCCCTAAAGACTAAAACCCCCTGGTTTATATAGACACCAGTAGGGTTAGGGTTATAAGCGATCGGTTACAAAGAAGGAAAGATCATGCCTAATCATGACTTGGAGGGCACACCACGACTCTAAAGATCTTCTGTCTCTCCACAGATCCGCACTATAGCTGGGATTCATAACAGCTCTTTAGTCCGGCCCACAAGCAATTGGTCGGCGTCCCGAGGACCCCTTAGTCCATGACTCCCTCAGTCCACTTGAAGGAGCATGTCCTCTTCATCAGCTTGAAGAAGGGCAAGGCGCGCTCGCCTAGCTTGGAGATGAAGTGCCCCAGGGAGGCCACACACCCTGCCTATCATTGCATTTCCTTTAGGGTCTGGAGGGCACATCTTCTCAATGGCCTTGATCTTTTTGGGGTTGGCCTCGATCCCCCGGTGGGAGATAAGGAAGCTGAGCAGCTTGCTGGAGGGGACTCCAAAGACACACTTGTCGAGGTTGAGCTTCAGGCTGACCTCCCGCAGATTTGCAAATGTTTCTTCCAGGTCCTTGATTAGCGTCTTGGCTTTGAGTGATTTGACCACGATGTCGTCGAGGTAGGCCTATACGTTCCTTCCTAGCTGTGGCCCCAACATGATGTGCATCAGCCGCTGGAAGGTAGCGCCAGCGCTCCTCAAACCAAACGACATGCAGGTGTAGCAGAACATACCGCACGGGGAGATTAAGTCTGTCTTTTCCACATCTTCCGCCGCCATCTTGATCTTGTGGTAGCCCGAGAATGCATCCAGGAAGCACGGAAGGTCGCACTCAACAATGAAGTCCATGATTTGGTCGATGCGTGGGAGCGTGAAATGGTCCTGGGGGCAGGCCTTGTTGAGGCTCGTGAAGTCGATGCACATGCACTCCTTTCCGCCTTTCTTGGGGGCGATGACTGGGTTGGCGAGCCATTTAGGATGACGCACCTCTCGAATGACCCCAGCTTCCTACAGCTTGTGCACCTCTTGTACGATGAGCCTGCTTCTCCAGTGCTTGGCACCATGTCTTCTGCTTGATGGGACGAGCATTGGGACAGACCACAAAATGGTGCTCGATTACTCCCCTCGGGACGCCCGTCAGATCAGACGCCTTCCAGGAGAACACGTCCTTGTTTGCCCAGAGGAAAGCGACGACCGCATGCTCTTGCTCAGGGGGAAGGTCAGCATCGATGGTGAAGGTAGAACCTACACCGTTGTCGTCAATCGATACCTTCTTCATTTTGGTGCGGTCCTGAGAACAACTGCTTCTTCCTTGCCGGAGCGACCTCCGGAGATTCGAACCCATCTTTGGGGCCCGGGCGCGAGGCTATCACAGCCCTGTAGGCGTGCTTGAGAGCCCGAACTGCATCCTCCTTGCTCCTGATAACAGTAATGACGCCACTGCTGTCGGGCATCTTTATTATGTTGTAGCCGGGATGGGTCACCGCCATGAACTAGGCAAGCACGGGGTACCCCGGGATGGCGTTGAACGGAAGGCCGATGTAGGCCACGTCAAAGTCAATGAGCTCGATACGATAGTTGTCGGTTTACAACGTCGAAATTGCGGAAGTAACTCCGGTGAGTTTACTTCAGGAATCATAACAATGGTTGTTGCATTAAAAGCGTCTGGACAGCCCGGATACATCGCCTCTAACCAGCGACTAGTGTCCTTGGTAAAAAGGGCGGCAAGGCTGTTTGGTCCCAACGCTTTTGTTTGCCCCATTTGGAAGAGAGCAACTTCGATCTCCTCATTGAAAATAGGAGTTGTTAATTTAAGGTTCTATCATCAGAGACCACCTGATCTATGTTTTCCAACAAATCTTGGGCGTCGACAGACCCTTCTAACGTGAAAAGTTGCTCATAAAATCTACCTGCCATTTCTCTCACCTCCTCATCAATGGTGCACTTCGTCCCATCCTCTCTCCGTAGTGCCCTGATTGTATTCTTCCTCCTCCAGTGGGAAGCCCGGTTCTAAAAATACTTTGTATTTTGATCTCCAGCTTGTAGCCAGTCTACCTTGATCTCTGTCTGTATAACAACTCTTCCTCACATAAATAGCTTTCATCTGCTCCTCGATCTCCAGGATCTCCAGTGAGCATCCGGTAACTGCAGCCCGAGTATTTGTAATAAAGAGCTAATTTACTCTATGCCAAGCAGTGCCGTACTCCAGAAGACTTGATCTCTGGGCTGGAATACGGGGTGTTCCGGTTCCTCTAAGCCAGGGTGCCACATGCTCCTCGATCTTCCGGATCTCCAATGAGCATCCGGTAACTGCAACCCTTGTATGAGCATCTACCAGTCGGGTTTTTAACTTGGCAATCTGGTGCCTAATGGATCCAAATGCCTCACGAGCCCACCTTTGCATGCTTCCCTTCATGTTGCTAATTAAGCAGGTTCCAAACCGCACTCAAAGAATTTTTTCCCGAGCCCGCCACATCCCATGCTACCTGGACCATAACATCATATTGATCATGTCTCGTCCACGCCTCCTCGAACTGAAACGGGCTCGTTCCCTTGCTGTCCATACGTGGAGCTATCTCCAACGCACGAACAAGAATGGCCTAATGGCCAGATTCTTCAGTTACAAGATGCTCTACACAAGTCTCAGGAAATAACTCCAAGAAGTTGTCCGTGCATGTAGCACAGTCTAAGCGCACTTGGATACCTGCTGCACCATCGTGTTTGCTATCCCATGTGTATGGGTACTCGGAAAAAGCCCAGATCCATGAGGCCACAGTCCGCCAAACAATCATGAAAGTCTTTCATTTGCGCAAATGGCCTCGGGTTGCCTCCTAGCTGATCAGTTTGGAAGAGAGCCTCATTATAATCGCCAACACAGATCCACAAAGAGGTTATCTTCTGCTCTTAGGTACCGGATCACATCCCATGATTTCTTCTATAATTCGGTCCTTGGCTCCCCATAGAATCCAGTGAATCTATAGGTCTTGCCCTCCCAAACCATCTCTGCATCGATGAAATATTGGCACCAAGGCCTGATCTTCACCTGCACATTTTCCCTCCACCACAAAGCAAGACCGCCACTCAATCTTGACAATCCACAACCACTCCACTTCTAAAACCAAGGCTCCTCTTGAGTCTATCCATCGCTCTCGCGTTTCTGAAAGGAACACGATCGCTGGGTTGTATGACCATATCAGGTCTCATAATTTGCCAACTTTCGAGTCCAACCCCAACCCTCGATAGTTCCAGGCCAAGAAATTTATGGTGACCGGCGGCCCCGCACGTCGGGGTTCGCCGATGAATGATTATTTTCAGAGATGCGCTCAAACACAATAGACTTTTTACATCTCGTGTCGTGAAAGAACGCCTCATGCTTAGTCTACCTATCCGGATCATCCTTCGCCACCCATCTGCTTGGTCCTTCTTTTCCTGCTCAAAACGTGTTTTGGGTTGCATCTGATGTGTGGGCTTGTACTCTTTCCTTGGCTTCCTTCTGTATGTACCTCTAGTCCTTTCTTCGGAGCCACGACTACATGAACCAGACGCCCCATCAGTCCACCTTGCATGATCCTGACATTGCGAGTGTGATGAATGAACATTGTCCTTTCCCTTACCGTCCCAGGTCTTACCCTGAGAACTACCTCTCTACCTCTGTTGTACAATCAGCTTGTTCCTCAGATCATGTTCTCTACGTTGTTCCAAGCCCCTCCACGGATCATTCTCTCTCGAGACCTCATCCCTAGTCCGTGCCTTATTAGGGCTCATCACCTCCCCCTTGCTCGGTCTGTGATCCGCGCCAGTGCACGAGTCAGCCGTTCGGGTAAATTGTGCATGTAAGTTTCTTTTGGTTGGCAGATCACGAACCCTCGGCTGGCCAGTGCGACTCTTCTCACTGTCACCAGTCCGGCCAGTGCCAAAACTATTCATGCTGCCCGCGGCAGCAGCCCCTTGCGATCCCTCCTTAGCAGAGCTACTTCTTCCTAGTGAAGCCCTAAGCCAACCTCTCCACTGATCCGTTGAATCAATTGGTGGCTCACATACACCATTTGCATGCACTAATTGTCCACATTCAAAGAAAAAATGAGGAATCTTCTCATAATGAAAATAATACCACATCCCAATTTTATCCTCTAGTGAGGATTTCAAGTAGAAACCTCTGACCAAAGGTTCATACACAGATATCTTAGCTCTAACCCTTAAGTGTTGTCCTGTGGCCATACCCTCATAGCAGCATCCACTTTGATCACCTCACCCAACCACTTGCCGAGGGCCTCCCCGAACGCCTTAGTTCTCTTTCCCGGTGGCAAATCACGAACCTGGACCTAAACCTCAATCTTGTCGAAAATCATCTCAGAGGGCTGGTTGTTACCTTCATACTCCTTTAGGATCAAAACATTGAAATCATACTGCCACGGGCCATTATTCATGGCGTGCTTCCAGTCTCCTTCACTACCAAAGTGCACCTCAAAAATGTTTCCACCAAGATCTCTAAACCTGGCCTCCCTATGCAGACCCCACGCATGTTGCATGATCGTTCCAACACTGTCTTGTTCAAGGGCCTAGTCGTGCAAGTTTTTCCTACTGTCGTCCAACGCAAGAATTTTGGCCTCACATCTTCTGGATCTTCGAAAAATATGTCCTCCGCCTGCTTGTCCAAAAGCACCATACTACCCAATCTAGCAGACAGGCTTGCAGCACGGTCCGGTGTCTTGCTCTCTGCCGGAGACTTGGAAGATCCCCGGCTACTTGATCCATCCAGCTTTCGTGCCACCGGCGTCGCCGCCGCCGCCGAGATTGGTGTGTTCTTTGGAGTCGCTGCAACCTTCTCTCCCATCCTCTGCCATCAGCACGCTCCTAACAAAGACGAACCACACCGATCCGTGATTAGGGTTGCGCCGTCGCCGTAGCCACCACCGGAGCCAAGCCACCCCTGTGCGGCAAAACCCTAACCCTAGCGCCAGAAGCCAATCGGCTCGGGATCGCCATAGCTTTTTCCTACGTGGTGGACTCGCACTAGCCGTGTTTTTGGGTCGATGTGAAGTGTAATTTTTTCAACGCCCCACTCCAACACGATTGAAACGAATCGGTCGCATGTCAAAAAAAGAAACCACGATTGAAACGAATCGATCGCATGTCAAAAAAAGAAACGAATCGATCGCTGGCGCGGAAGTTCGAAAAAGGAATAGAAAAATGAATCGATCACTCACGCGGAAGTTTCAAAATCAAAAAAGAAAACCAAAAAAAAAAAAATGGATCGCTCGCGCGGAGAACGGCGCACAGTCGCAAAACAGACGCCCTCTCTGTGACCTGTGCAAAGGCGACCTGCCCCCACAACGCAGCCGCCTGCGACGAAGACGGCGGAGCCAAGCACCTTCTCACCGCCACCTTCCACTGCTAATACCACCCCGCCTCCTGCATCCCATTTACCGCCGCCGACGAAGCCCAAGCTCGCCGGCGCTACCGTCTGGCTACACAGCGGCGGGCAATTAGTTGGTTCTCCTCTCCCGTCGTTGGGGGGCATACGAGGCGCAGTGGAGTAATTGCTCGGATTCGAATTCCAGATCTTTTCGGAGTTTCTACGGAACAAGTCCCGGCCGTTTCCTCTTTGGATCCGGACTCCCTTCTAATCGGATCACAGGTGAGGCCTCGGCTCGTTTGGATATAAGTGCAGCCAGCCCTCGGTGTGCTTCTTCTCAGATTAGTTTCAAGCAAGTTCAATTGGTTTGCCGCTGAAGCAACTCTTCTCCCACAAGACCTGCTTTTGCAATTGCTCCAATGGAGGTCTGTAGCGTAGCCAGGATAACGAGCTTTGCTCATTTTGGCCTGAAAATTTTGCCTAAGCTCCTGTCTCTTTCTCCCGGTTCATTGGGGAAATTCAGAAAGGTCTCACCAGCGATGGAAACTGAAACTGTGGTGAGAAACTCGCCGGAGCTGCCGCAGGATGTATTGATGGACATATTTTCACTCCTGGAGATACCTGACCTCATGCGTGCTGCCTCTGTCAGCTCCTCCTGGCGCTCCGCCTGTACCAGCCTCTGCAGCCAGCTTGAGCTGTACAAACGTCCTCAGACGCCTTGCCTCCTCTACACCTCTGAATCTGCTGGTGAGAACGTAGCTTGTCTCTACAGCCTCGCGGAGAAGAGGGTCTACAATTTAACTCTCCCGGATCCACCCATCCGCAGCAGGTATATTATTGGGTCATCACATGGTTGGCTAGTTACCGCGGATGACAAGTCTGAGCTACATCTTATCAATCCGGTCACTGGCCAGCAGATTGCTCTCCCGTCGGTGGTCACCATTGGTTATGTAGAGCCAATCTTTGACAATGCAGGCACAGTTATTATGTATATATTGCGGCAGCAACTTTACGATCCGGACTTAGACCCCGAAATGGTTGGTCCCAAAATGTTCCCCCATGCTCCCGACAAGCTTCGTTACCATGTCTACATCAGGGTATTTATCTTTCTGGATCCATCCACAGGAAGCTACATTGTGGTTCTCATCCATGGTCCAGGATGTCAGCTTTCGTTTGCAAGGGTAGGAGATTGTAAGTGGACCTTGCTGACGCCGGATTGGGACTATGATCAATGCATCTACATGGATGGTCTATTGTATGCATCCACAAGAGCCGGAAGAATGGATGCTTTTGACCTCACTGGTCCTACCGCCACGAGGAATATAATTGCAGATGAGATTGCCATTCACAGTTCTGAGTACAGGGGCGAATTCTACCTTCTTCAGGCTCCATGGGGTGATCTGCTGCAAGTTTGCAGGAAGGCTGAACTCATAGATGCGGGCTATGAGGAGCTCATAGTTAAAACTAATAAAATCTTGTTACACAAAGTCGATATGGAAGCACAAGAGCTTGTGGAAATAAATAGCTTGCATCATAACGTGTTGTTTCTTGGGCGTAACCAGTCTATATGCCTTAGTGCTGAAGAATATCCGCAAGTGAAGGCAAATTGTGTCTATTTCGCAGATGCTGAGCAATATAATTGGATGTATAAGATGAATCCCCGGGATATAGGTGTTCTCAACCTTGAAGATGGCAGTAGGGAGGAAATTGTGTCCCCGCTTTGGTGCAGCTGGCCGAGTCCCATATGGTTAACACCCAGTCTTACAGTGTTGAATCTGTCATTGTACGAATAGGTAGCTTTTCTTAATTATGTACCTTGATTATGGGGTCTGTCGACCAAGTTTGCCATTCTTTTGCGGGCAGATGCTATGACAACGGAAGCATGTTCAGTCTATCTCTTTTTTCGTATATTGTTTGCTGTAATGAAACTATGACCGGAAAATAAATATTAGGAATGGAAATGGTGCTCTACAACAAATCCGTTTTCTGTTCTTGTTTGTTTGATACCCCCCCTAACAAGCCATGTGATAACCATCTGTTAGAATGGTCTATTATTCTCTTCTGTATGAGATATTATGTACTCCCTCTGTAACTTAATATAAGGCGTTTTTTGACACTGTCATAGACTATAAAAACGTTTTATAAAAAGTTACAGAGGTAGTCTTTCTGATGCTTTCATTGTGCTTGAATCATTTATTTAATTGGGATGTTCTGCATTAACTAGCTATTGGACGTGACATCATTTTCTAAATATTATCGGCACATGTTGTCAGTGCAATTGCTAATCCCTGACCATGTTTGAAGATAACTTTGAAGATTTTATTTGAACGCCATATGTAATTACACTTTTTGCTCCTGGGCTACTTCATATGGTTCTTTCATGCTTTGGCAAGCATTTCGGCGAGTTACATTGAAAAGGAGGAAGATTGTCACTCGAAACAGCTTAGAATCTTTAATTTACACCGAACGCTACTGTGGCCGGCATATTTGTTGGCATGCTCATGAAAACATGTAGTGTTAGCGTTTTTTCTGAGACAGCAAGCAAGCCATCTCATGCTCATTGGGGATCCAATACTCCACTACAATTTCAAGTTATAGCAGTCTGCCAAAAAAATAGGAAACAAAATGTTGGCGCCAGATTCCAAGGCGCATAGGCAGCTATGAATCGGATCTCATGTTGAGGTTGAACAAGGGGCCACGATGCCCACCGCATTTTGTCAACCCATGCCTCACAGTGTAGGTAATCTTCATCTTAAAATTGAGATCTACAGGGATCACAACTAATGATTTGAATGATCATTTTCTCGTGAACGATGGTTTGGTTCGACCTGAGTTTTGCATGGGACATCTGAATGTCATAATGTAGGCTAGCGAAAAAGTTCCCTTGCTTATGAAACAGCGTGGTTGCTTTGACGTGGGTTTACAAAATTCATATCTTCTGCGATCTTGTAAAACAGCCTCCTTATACTTGGACTAACAAGATGTTTTCAGCACTTACAAAAGATTGGATAGATGTCTAGTAAATATTTGAATGCCGTGCTGTTCATCGAAATACTACACTCTATAATAGTGGATCTTTTTAATCGGTTCCCACTTACACATGCTATGGAGGCATTGTGCAGGTTCAAGCCACTACAATTTCAAGTTGGTGCAGTCTGCCAAAAAAAACTGTTGCCATCAGATTCCAAGGCGCCTAGGCGGCTATGAATCGGATCTCATGTTGAGGTTGAACAAGGGGCCACGATGCCCACCGCGTTTTGTCAACCCATGCCTCACAATGTAGGTAATCTTCATCTTAAAATTGAAATCTACAGGGATCACAACTAATGATTTGAATGATCATTTCTCGTGAATGATGGTTTGGTTCAACTTGACTTTTGTATGGGACATCTGAATCTCATAATGTAGACCAGTGAAAAAGTACCCCTGCTTATGAAACAACGTGGTTGCTTTGACGTGGATTTACACAATTCATATCTTCTGCGATCTTGTAAAACAGCCTCCTTATACTTGGACTAACAAGATGTTTTCAGCACTTACAAAAGATTGGATAGATGTCTAGTAAATATTTGAATGCCGTGCTGTTCATCGAAATACTACACTCTATAATAGTAGATCTTTTTAATCGGTTCCCACTTACACATGCTATGGAGGCATTGTGCAGGTTCAAGCCACTACAATTTCAAGTTGGTGCAGTCTGCCAAAAAAAACTGTTGCCATCAGATTCCAAGGCGCCTAGGCGGCTATGAATCGGATCTCATGTTGAGGTTGAACAAGGGGCCACGATGCCCACCGCGTTTTGTCAACCCATGCCTCACAATGTAGGTAATCTTCATCTTAAAATTGAAATCTACAGGGATCACAACTAATGATTTGAATGATCATTTCTCGTGAATGATGGTTTGGTTCAACTTGACTTTTGTATGGGACATCTGAATCTCATAATGTAGACCAGTGAAAAAGTACCCCTGCTTATGAAACAACGTGGTTGCTTTGACGTGGATTTACACAATTCATATCTTCTGCGATCTTGTAAAACAGCCTCCTTATACTTGGACTAACAAGATGTTTTCAGCACTTACAAAAGATTGGATAGATGTCTAGTAAATATTGAATGGTGTGCTGTTCATCGAAATACTACACTCCATAATACTATAATTTTTTTTATCGATTCCCACTTACACATGCCATGGGGCATTGTGCAGGTTCAAGCCACATATGCACAGAATTTGCTCTACCAAGAACGCTTATGCCTTGGTGATAGAGGTGTATGAAAGATGTTGAGCATCAGCAGTAACAAACCTCTTAGATCTTGATGATGCTGTTGGGGAAAACAAGCGAATACACTGGCATGGTGTGTCTATACCACTACCAGAAATGGCGTGTCTTTTCTAAGTGCAAGCGTAGGCAAGCTGTTGCATGCGCCAAATGCTGTTCGATCGAAGGCTGGCAAGAAGAGGGATTTTATTTGAAGACTGATGCTTTTTAGTTCTTATGATTGGTCAAGTCTAGTTGAGAGACATTATGTAAAGGCCAGATCATTCTGGCTGGTTCTGAATTTACATGGTTTATTTTTGTTGTGGGAAAAGAAGTGTTGTCACTGTAAATACAAAATTTACATACGAAATGACATGAGGCAGAAGATTACTAAACATGCTGGGTGGAAATAAGGGACAAGCATATGTTGTGCCTGATGCTCCCAGTACGCTAGTTTATCAGTTTATTGCTGAATACTCCCTCCATCTCCAAATTCTTGTCTTAGATTTGTCTAGATACGGATGTATCAAGTCACATTTTAGTATTAGATACATCCGTATCTAGACAAATCTAAGACTTCTTTCAAAAAAGACAAATCTAAGACAAGAATTTTGGGACAGAGGGAGTATATCACAAGCAGACCAGAATACTGCTGCGCGGCACAAACAAACAGGGATCCCTGCACACATCATTGACTAATCTAGACTGTGTATCAAATGAAATGAGGCAGATGATTACCAAATTGCAGCGTCTTTATTTTAAGGCCAACATTGCAGATGATTACCACATGTGCAAATCTAGCTGCTAGTAGGGATAAGATTGCATATAAAATACAGTTAACATGAGACATAAGCAGAGGATTGCTAACAATTCAGAAGATTGCAAAAAAGGGATTTTATTTGAAGACTGATGCTTTTTAGTTCTTATGAGTGTACTGCTACACCATGCAAAAAAACTGGGAGTATAATGCTAGGATTGGAACAACAAATTACATCACAGAACATGATTAAAAACATACCCAGAATTGAACCCAGCTTTGACATGTATACTGCAATTCGATTGCATTGGTTGTCATAGTGAATTTCGTACATGCATTCATCACCAAAGGCCATTCACAAGATTTTCGTACCAAATTCTCCAAACAAAGTAAAAACTAATGCTAGCACTCGCTACAGAAGTCTCATGTGAAGCAGAGTAAAAACTAATGCTATCACTCAGCTACAGAAGCACCAAACAGTTGGGGCTCATTTGCTCAAACCGTGAGACCTACAGAAGCATCAAACTATGGAGCAAGATGTTCCTCTCCTTGGCTATAACAAGGAAGCCCTTTTTCTTGCAACGTTCAATCCCAACTCCCTTGTGCGATTTGCTGATATGATGACCAATCTGAAAGGAAAATCAATGGCATTTAGTCTCAAAATTTATTACGAGAGAGTGTTCACAATATTTGTACAAAATTCTCAAAAGAGATTCCTGCAAATTCTAAAGGCTATAACAAGGGCAGCCCTTCATGCTAAGCAGAGCATAGTCTTCACGAAGTGCAGAGGATATACCGTTTTACTTGCTGATGCCATGATAATAGTACCGGTGCTTCCCTACCTGGCTCTTGTCCTTGGCAATCACAAAGCAACCCGGTTTCTTGCAGTGTTCCACTCCCGCTTTGTGAAGATTTCTGATATGGCGATCCTTCTGAAAAGAAACAAACAAAGAAAAAACAAGATTAGTCCCTAAATTTAGTTTACCACACTCAACTAGAAAGTCCAGAGAAAAACGCTACCTGGTCGTCGTTACATCCATACTTATAGTCCTTTTTTTCAAAGTAGCAGATCATACACACGGTCATTCGATTATCCTTGAGGCTGCTAAGGTTTATATCCCAAAAGCTCCTGTGAGCGTCCCTCTCGATCTACAACAGTCAAACAGTTTTCAAAACCAGTCAGTTAATTGCATGCCTATGAGCAACAAAAATGCAGCAAACTATAAAACATAATGGGCAATTGGTCTTCGGAAAGGCTCAAACAAAAGGATACACTACGGAAATCTCTACATCGTCACAATATGATCAAACACTACGGAAAGATACACATTCTTCACCAAAACAGCTATCTGATAAATCCCGTCTTCAAATGACCAAAGATTTTCAGGCAGGCTTAGCGGTGGTGATTTATCCTTAGAACGGTCACTTCATCAAGATTGAACACTAGCTAAAATTCCATACAAAGAATCAACACCCTCTGCATCATACATAAGCAGAGCAGAGGTGGGCATTTTTCAGGCAATTCTTCAGAAACTAAAACATGGCAAGGGATTTTAAATTGTAATATGACAGTAAACTATTCTACCATTATTGTGACAGCAAACATCAGTTTTTTTTCAGAGATCTAAACCTACCTAAACGCTGATGATCGGTCAAAACACGCTGATGAACGAGCACAGGAGCAGAAAGGAGAAATCTTCAGAAACTGAACTCATGGCAAAAGGAACGAGCAAGCGCATGATCGATCGTACCTCATACTCATCTTTGTTCCTGTCCGCCTCCTTCCTCCTCTGGGCCTCCTCCCGCCTCCTTTGCCTGTCCTCCTCCTCCATCCTGGCCTCCTCCTTCCTCCGCGCGGCGTCCTCCCGCTGCCGTCTCTTCGTCTCCTCCTTCTTCTTCTCCTTGTCCTTTTTGATGGCCTCGGCAAGCTTCTCCTCCTCCTTCTTCTTGGTCTCTGCCTTCTTCCTCCTGGCATACTCCACCTCCTTCTTGGCCGCCTCCTCCTCCTCATTCCTTTTCTTGGCCTCCTTCTCTTGCCTCTCCGCCTCCGCCTCCGCCTTGGTCTTCTCGGCCTCCGCCTTGGCCTTCGCCTCGGCCTCCGCCTTGGCCTTATTCCTGGCCTCCCTCTCCATCCTCCTCCGGCGATCCTCATCGTCCTGGCCATCTGTCGTTGATTGCTTCTTGTTCTTGTTCTTGGCCTCATTGTGCTCCTCCTCGTCTTGGCCCGCCGGTAAGCGGCATGCGCGCCAAAGTAGCACCATGAGAGAGCGGAGAGATAATCCCAATGAAGAGGCCACCGAGCGCAAGATCCTGATCCAGCTCCCCATCGGCGGCGGTGGGCGTGGCTCCGGCACCGGCGGTGGTGGCCGCTGGCCAACTTGATTCATCGCAGAGGATGCGGGCTTGCGGAGGGAGCACGAGGTGGTTTAGGGTGGATGGGGAGGAGGGTGCGGTGCGGTGGCTGGCTGGCTTCCGGTGGGGGTAGTCGCAGTGCGGCACGGTGGCGTTGGGAGTTGGGACGGAGGTGGGAGGAGGAAGAAGGTTTCGAGCGACGAGTACGCGGGGAGGGCGGGGACGAACTGAATTTAACGGCCACCTCCTCGTCTCTCTGGCCTTTCTCTCTCTCTCTCTCTCTCTCTCAGGAGGCCTTTTTTTTCTTGGGCCGGGCTAATTGAGCCCAACCATTTTCTTCTCTTCTACTATCTTTTTTCTTTAGTTCCTGTCCGGTTGCCTCTCCGAGCTCCGGCGGCCGGCGACCGTGGCTGCTCCCAAACCCCCGCGTGTGCGTAACCTCAAGTGGTTCGAGCCGACCGGCACGTTTCGGTTCCGACCGAGCCGAATCGAACCGACCGAGCCGTAACCCTAAGTGGCTCGAGGTCACGCCGGCACTGCATCCTCGGCCTCAACCACCTGCATCGGCGGCGGCGCGTAACCTCAAGGGCGCGGAGCTGGCTCTTCTCCGTCTCCTCGCTGCCAGGGACGTCCACGACCTCCTCCCCCTCATACCCACCCACCCCTCCCAACTCCAATGGCAGCATGCCCGCCAGCTGCTCGACGAAACGAAACGGCCGACCAACTGACCAGCATCCATGCCCAATCTACTCCATGGTACGTGTCTCAGATCCCATCTTTCCATTCTTCACTTTGCAATCTTGCGTCACTGAATGTGTGAACTGTAATCTGTTGAACTGAGTGCATTCCAGGCAGGCAATATGGCTAGTTCCCAGATTATGCTAGAATGATTGGTTTGAATAGCTGAGGTAACTAGTAGTACAATATGACCATCTGGCAGCATGATTTTTATTGCTTGCTGGTTGCATATTGCCTGTCATCATGATTGATCATGAGTCATGGCCATCTAGCAGTGCATTTTACTCTCCTGGATTTTGAAATTTGAAGCTCTATGTGCACCTATGGAAACTAGGTTTATTGATTTAGCATGAATTTTGGG
Organism: Triticum aestivum; assembly: GCF_018294505.1. Lineage (NCBI taxonomy): Eukaryota > Viridiplantae > Streptophyta > Magnoliopsida > Poales > Poaceae > Triticum > Triticum aestivum. The sequence continues at coordinate 141,359,603 of NC_057804.1, forward strand.
GATGTTATACCTTTCAAGTTTCAACTACATGACCACCAGATATAGTCGACCAACTATAAGCCTTGACATTCAGAATACTACGGGTCGCATGTTTCTCAGTTTGAAGTTTGCACACATCTACTATAAATTTCATTGATTGAGTGCTTTGCTTCTTGTACGTTCATGTTTTCTGCGGATATACTGTTTTTTCATAGTGTTCAAGCATCCTGCTATATCTAGTTATGCACCTTGTGGCTGCTCTGCCAGGTTGCTTTATGTTTTTATTTTGAGAAAAAGTTGCTTCATGTTCTATCTACTGATATAAGATCCCACACCATTGTTTATTTAAGACTTCCACAAGTTAACTTCTCATGAGGCTGTTAGCGTACTACAGCATTTCAGTCCACTACAATAGCTGAATAATTTACCTTACTAAGCGAACCCACTAAGTCATCATATATATACTTTTACATAATGTGGTTCTGAAAATTGGGTAGTTCTCAGATTCTAGTAGAATGATTAGCTTGAATTGTTGTGGTAACTAGTAGTTTGTACAACATGACCATATGGCAGCATGTTTTATTGCTTGCTGGTTGCGTAATGCCTGTCATCATGATTTGTCATGACCATCTAGCAGTGTATTTCACTCCGTGGTTTCCCCGAGTTCTTCGATTATGATATATGAAGCTTTATGTGCAGGTATGGAAACTACTAACTTCTAGTTGATTGAGTAGCGTAATTAAGTTCACCGTAGGAGGCAACACCAACAGGGTTGATTGATTGTACTCTCCCTCTCCCTCCCGCGCCGCCCCCGCACGGTGCCGGGGAGGGAACCCTAGGTGGCCGCCGCCGAGCTCCCCACCCTCCCTCCTCCTCTCCCGTCGCCGCCAGGGGGTCTGGCCGGGCAAAGCTCGCCCGGGCTGGCGGCTGCGGGGCCCTCTCGATCCCCCGTAGGCAGAGGTGCGGCGCGGGAGCCACGGCGCGACGCCGCCCGGGTGCGTTAGAGGCCGCTGGCGTGGTGGCGGCGTGGACGGTGGAGGATCGTGCGGGGCGAGCTCTAGCGGCTTGGATCTGGCGCGTGAGGGGATGATGCAATGAGGGATGTGGGCGGCGCGGCCTAGCGCTTCCTGGGCGTCGGACGGCGGCTGCTGGCAGCAAGGTAGCCGGCGGCTCTTCTCACGGGCGGGTGGAGGAAGGTGAGTGGGTGGACGGTGGACGCCTTGGTCTCGGGCGGCGGGGGCAGGACGATGCGTGGAGAGCCGAGGGGGCGCAGGGTTGGCACCGTGGATGCGGCTACTCGGCAGCCGGACTGCCGGCTGCCTTGGCGGCCTCTCATCTGGATCCGGGATGCCCAGATCTGATGGGGCGGCATCCGCCCCCTGGTTGCGTTGGCTGGTAGTTGGCCGGCAACGCGGACTGGCCTCCGGTGCGGGAGTTTGACGCGGTACTCCTGCATGGGGCTCGTCGCTCCTCGCGCGGCGTCCGGCGTTCGGTTGCCCTGGAGTCGGTGCACGGCTCTGGGGCGCCTCTGTTCCGGTCAAGATGGGAGCTTGTAGTTCGATTGGGGGGCGTCTTCTCATTATGGCGTTGATGAAGGATCGTGACGGTGGTGGTCAGGACAACATTTGTGCCGGCAATCAGAATATGTGCCGTAGGCCGCGGATTTGGCATCGTCTAAGTTGATGGCTCGACGATGGCCGTCGGTAGCCACTGGGCCATGTCCCCCCCCTCCCGGTCCACCTAGATAGGAGGGGACTTTAGGCGTGGGTGCCCCTACGGTGGTGGCGCTGACCCTGGCCTGGGGGCTGATGCCGGGCTTCTCCAACCGCGGTTTGCGCACGGTGAAGCGGACGGTCGGCTTTGTCTCGTGGCATGGATGCCAGGGCGGTGGCCCTGGAAGGTGGTCCACATGGTTGGCTCTCTAGCGGGCACCATGGCGGCGGTGGTAGCATTGTCTCTTGGTCGTGTGGGGCTTGGCGCAAGGTAGCTCGGGCGGGCTCTCGGTCTCCGTGGGGGCGCCTCGATCCAGATCTGGGGAGTTGAGCTCGTCATGCTTCTTCTGAAGACCTCGTGGTGACACGCGAGAACTACCGGGCGAAAGCTCTGCGCTCTGGCGCCGACGATGATGACGCTCGAGGGCGCCACTCTCTTATTGAAGATGTCGTCGTGGTGTTCCCATCCGTGTCCGGGTTCCGGGTGAAAACCTTTGTCCATTGTGGACTCGATAGCGGCGACGCTTGGCGCCGGCATCCCTCCTGAGGGCGTTGTCGTGGAGCTTAGGTGTATAGGGCGTAGCGTAGCGTTGTACTCGGGTCCTCCTATGCTTTTTCGTCGGTACCATTGGTGATCCGTTTATTCTGGGATCGGCTTTGTAAGAGGACTACCTCTCCACCTTGTATCGTTCGGCCGTGTACTTTGTTCGGTTGTTGCTTTTATATATAAAGCGGGGCGAAAGCCTGTTTCGAGAGAGTTGATTGAGTTAGCATGAATTCTGGGAATGCTATATCTTTAAAGTTTCAATTGCATGACAACTAGATATAGTTGACCAACTGTGAGCCTTGACATTCAGAATACTAGGGGTTGCATGTTTCTCAGTTTTCACTTTGCACAAAGCTACTACACATTTTGTTGAATGATTGCTCTGCTTCTTGTATGTTCATATTTTCTGCGCATTACTCTGTTTTGTCGCAGTTTTCAAGCACCCTGTTATGTCTAGTTATGTTCCTTGTGGCTGCTGCTGTACCAAGTTGCTACATGTTGTGTACACACCTTGTCTATCTACTAATATAAGATCCCACACCATTGTTTATTTCAGGCTTCTACAAGTTAACTTCTAGTGATGCTGTTAGCGTACCCACTACAGTAGCTGAATAATTTACCTTGCTTAGTGAACCCACTAACTCATCATATATATTGTTACATAATCTGGCCCACTTGTTACCAAACTTTATGCCTCGCTGCTTCTCTGCTTTATTACTTTTTAGCTACTTTCCCTTGCTATTTAAGCACCATTCGGGGTCGGTGAGATCCATCTCTTGTGCAAGGGGTTGTCCCCCGGCTAGCTAAGAACCCTAGCTACAGTACTTCTAGATCGAGCAATCCATCTTCTTGAGGTGGCCTACTTTCTGTGTTTTGCATTTCATTTCTGAAGATCATCGACAGATCCTTAGTTAGCGCCTGTCAGTACCATACTTGCTGGTATTGATGAATCTAGCCTCGTATGAGATGGCTTCTGTAACCAACTTGCTTCATGTCGTGTGCACACCTTCTGTTAATTGATATAAGGAGATCCCGCACAGGCGTTTAGTTCAGGCTACCGGGAGTCAACTCCTGGTGAGGCTATTAGCACACTATGTATGGCATTTCAGTCGACAACACTAGCTGAATAATCTACCTTGCTTAGTGAATCCAGTAATCCATCTTATATATTGTTATGTAGTGTGGCTCAGCTTTAAGAACTTAATCGCTTGAAGAAATGTACAGCCTGATTTTATTGCTACACTCTGACTGTTGCTATGTGTTACTGCTGGACTACATCTTCACTCGTTCTAATCAGGCTGTATTTTGTTGTTACATCAATTATAGGCGCTCGCAACTGAGGTCTTCAACAGTCAACACACACGACGCGGCGCATGAATGCAGGCAGGCACACGTTTTTGGATTGCTAACCTGAATATCTGATGGTTCTGTAGTGAGTGCTGTAATGTTTACCTCAAGTTGCTACTCTGTGTTTGCATGAGGATGAGGTGTGCTTGATGTGAGTGTGTGGCTTGTTCTAACCGTGGAGTACCTAGTTGCTCCGTGGCAAGAGATAACCCTGCTTGGAGATGATGTGACCCAGGTAGTCGATGTGGTCCTGGGCAAACGAGCACTTGGACAACTTGGCGTACAGCTGATGCTCGCGGAGCAGGTTGAGGACGAGGCGGAGGTGCTCGATGTGTTCTTCCAGGGTCTCACTGAAAACGAGAATGTCGTCAAGGAATATGATGACAAACTTACGCGTATACTTGGCGAAGATGGCATTCATCAAGCACTGGAATGTTGCCGGGGCATTGGTTAACCCGAACGGCATGACGCGAAACTGAAAGTGGCCGAAAGTGGCCGTGGTGCGTCTTGAACGTTGTCTTGTGTCCGTCCTCCTCACGCATGCGAATTTGATGGTACCCTGCTCGCAAGTCCAGTTTGAAGAAGTAGGCGGCGCCGGCCAGTTCATCCAGAAGCTCATCGACGACCGGCAAGGGAAACTTGTTTTTCACCGTGACGTCATTGAGGCGTCTGTAGTCGACGCAGAATCGCCAGGTACCGTCCTTCTTCTTCACGAGCAGCACCGGCGTGGCGTACGGGCTGACTGAATGAGCGATCACACCGGCATCAAGCATCTCTTTAACTTGCCGCTCAATTTCGTCCTTCTGGAGAGGTGAGTAACGGTAAGGACGAGCGTTTGTTGGCTGCGCCCCGTCCTCCAAGGTGACCGCGTGGTCATACTGTTGATGCGGAGGGAGGCCCTTTGGCGCGGCGAAGACGTTGGTGAACTCTTCCAGAAGATCGCTGATTGGTGTCAGGGATGGCTTGCGAGACTTGGGCGCCGCTGATTGCATCTCGACCATGGCCATGGCCCAGATGTCATTGCCGGCGATGAGCTTGCAGAGCTCGGCTGGTTGCACTGCGGCAAGGGTGGTCGTCGTCTTGGGTCGAACACCTTGGAGAGTCACCATTTTGTCGTTGTGGACAAATGAGATGAACTTGTCTTGCCAGTGGCATGTCATAGGGCTGTGCTTGGCAAGTCAGTCCATGCCGAGAATGTCGTCATATGCACCGGTGTCGAGCTCGTACATGGGCGTGGAGAATGTGTGCCCTTGCATCCACCATTTGAGCTCTGGAACTTGACGTGAGCAGCTGAGGCGATCCCCATTGGCCACACGCACCTCGAGTGGCGCGATCTCCTGGGTGGATGCGCCAACCCTGTCCATGAAGGATTTGCTGACAAAGCTATGCGTGCTGCCGGAGTCGAGCAGCAGTAGCATGACTTGGTTGCCCACCAGGGCCCGAAGGCGGATGGTGTTGGGTGCCTCGGAGCCGTCCAATGCGTGCGCGGAGATTGTACAGCACTCTGGTGGCGGAACTGGTTGCTCCGGTGCGTCGAGCAGGTCGGGCGCGTGGACGGTGTCGTCGGAGAGCACTTCTCCATAGGCTCCCACTTGGATCGTGAGCAGCTGCGCCTGTTGGCTGCAGCGATGCTCGCGGCTGTACCGATCGCCACACTTGATGCAGAGACCGTTGGCGCGACGAAATTCCTTCAGTTGTCGTTCGTGGTTGTAATCGTCCGGTTGTTGACGCGTTGCCGCTCCAGGGCGCGGCGCGGGGTGCTGGCGGAGGGCGACCTTGAGGTTGTGGGCGTGGACGCGCCCGTGGTGTGTTCAACTCCTCCTCTTGAATCCGCGCCAGGACCGACGACCGGGTGATGCTTGTCGGTGCCTGGAGTCGAAATGCCGCTCGCAGCTCGTCCTTGAGCCCCAAAAGGAACTGGGTAACGAAGAACTTGGTGGAGAGCGACGGGTCGAGCGCGAGCAGATGATACATGTGTGTGTCGAATGCCTGGCGGTATTCGCCCACGGTGCCGCTCTGACGCAGCTGGAGGAGCTTGTGCATCTCGAGCTCAAACTCATCGACGCCGAACTCCTCGGTGATCGCGGCGCAGAACGCCTCCCACGCCAGGCCGCTATGTGTTTGTCGAAATGGTTGCAGCCAATGCGCCGCCTGCCCCTCGATGTACAACGTCGCCGTGGTCACCCATGTGGACGGTGGGACGTGGTAGAGGTCGAAGTAGGCGCGGCAACGGTCCAACCACAAGTAGGGGGCGCTGCCGTCGAACCGGGGGAAGTCGTGCTTGTTGGGGAACATAGTAATTTCAAAAAAATTCCTACGTACACACAAGATCATGGTGATGACATAGCAACGAGAGGGGAGAGTGTTGTCCATGTACCCTTGTAGACCGTAAGCAGAAGCGTTATGACAACGCGGTTAATGTAGTCGTACGTCTTCACGGTCCGACCGATCCAAGCACCGAACGTACGGCACCTCCGAGTTCAGCACACGTTCAGCTCGATGACGATCCCCGGGCTTCGATCCAGCAAAGCTTCGGGGATGAGTTCCGTCAGCACGACGGCGTGGTGACGATGATGATGTTCTACCGGCGCAGGGCTTCGCCTAAACTCCGCGACGATATGACCGAGGTGGGATATGGTGGAGGGGGGCACCGCACACGGCTAAGGAACAATCCGTAGATCAACTTGTGTTGTCGTGCCTAGAGGTGCCCCCCTGCCCTCGTATATAAAGGAGCAAGGGGGGAGGGGCGGCCGGCCTAGGAGGGGCACGCCAAGGGGAGTCCTACTCCCGGTGGGAGTAGGACTCCCTCCTTCCTTGTTGGAGTAGGAGAAGGGGGGAAAGAGGGGGAGAGGAGGAAGGAAAGGGGGGCCGCACCCCTTGTCCAATTCGGACCAGAGGGGAGCTGCGCCCTCCTTCCTTTCGGCCTCTCTCCTCTATTCCCGTATGGCCCAATAAGGCCCATATACTCCCCGGCGAATTCCCATAACTCTCCGGTACTCCGAAAAATACCCAAATCACTCGGAACCTTTCCAAACTCTGAATATAGTCGTCCAATATATCGATCTTTACGTCTCGACCATTTCGAGACTCCTCGTCATGTCCCGATCTCATCCGGGACTCCGAACTCCTTCGGTACATAAAAACTCATAAACTCATAATATAACTGTCATCGAAACCTTAAGCGTGCGGACCCTACGGGTTCGAGAACTATGTAGACATGACCTAGAACTATTCTTGGTCAATAACCAATAGTGGAACCTGGATGCTCATATTGGCTCCTACATATTCTACGAAGATCTTTATCGGTCAAACCGCATAACAACATACGTTGTTCCCTTTGTCATCGGTATGTTACTTGCCCGAGATTCGATCGTCGGTATCCAATACCTAGTTCAATCTCGTTATCGGCGAGTCTCTTTACTCGTTACATAATGCATCATCCCGCAACTAACTCATTAGTCACATTGCTTGCAAGGCTTATAGTGATGTGCATTACCGAGAGGGCCCAGAGATACCTCTCCGACAATCGGAGTGACAAAACCTAATCTTGAAATACGCCAACCCAACATGTACCTTTGGAGACACCTGTAGTACTCCTTTATAATCACCCAGTTACGTTGTGACGTTTGGTAGCACCCAAAGTGTTCCTCCGGTAAACGGGAGTTGCATAATCTCATAGTTACAGGAACATGTATAAGTCATGAAGAAAGCAATAGCAACATACTAAACGATCAAGTGCTAGGCTAACGGAATGGGTCATGTCAATCACATCATTCTCCTAATGATGTGATCCCGTTAATCAAATGACAACTCATGTCTATGGCTAGGAAACTTAACCATCTTTGATTCAACGAGCTAGTCAAGTAGAGGCATACTAGTGACACTATGTTTGTCTATGTATTCACACATGTATTATGTTTCCGGTTAATACAATTCTAGCATGAATAATAAACATTTATCATGATATAAGAAAATAAATAATAACTTTATTATTGCCTCTAGGGCATATTTCCTTCAGTCTCCCACTTGCACTAGAGTCAATAATCTAGTTCACATCGCCATGTGATTTAACACCAATATTCACATCTGTATGTGATTAATACCCAATAGTTCACATCATTAAGTGACCAACACCCGAAGGGTTTACTAGAGTCAATAGTCTAGCTCACATCGCTATGTGATTAACACCCAAAGAGTACAAAGGTATGATCATGTTTTGTTCGTGAGAGAAATTTAGTCAACGGGTCTGTCACATACAAAGCCGTATGTATTTTGCAAATATTCTATGTCCACAATGCTCTGCACGGAGCTACCCTAGCTAATTGCTCACACTTTCAATATGTATCCATATTGAGACTTAGAGTCATCTGGATTGGTGTAAAAGCTTGCATCGTTGTAACTTTTACGATGGGCTCTTTTATCACCTCCATAATCGAGAAACATCTCCTTAGTCCTCACTAAGGATATTCTTGACCCATGTCCAGTGATCTACTTATTAGATCAAAATTGTATTCCTTTGCCAAACACAGAGCAAGGTATACAATAGGTCTGGTTCACAACATAGCATACTTTATAGAACCTATGACTGAGGCATAGGGAATGACTTTTCATTCTCTTTCTATTTTCTGCAATGGTCGGGTCTTGAGTCTTACTCAACTTCACACCTTGTAACACAGGCAAGAACTCCTTCTTTGACTGTTCCATTTTGAACTATTTCAAAAAATTATCAAGGTATGTACTCATTGAAAAATCTTATCAAGCGTCTTGATCTATCTATATAGATCTTGATGCTCAATGTGTAAGAAGCTTCACCGAGGTCTTGCTTTGAAAACTTTTATTCAAGTATCCTTTCATGCTATCCAGAATTTCCATATCATTTCCAATTAACAATATGTCATCCACATATAATATTAGAAATGCTACAGAGCTCCCACTCACTTTCTTGTAAATACAGGCTTCTTCAAAAGTCTGTATAAAACCATATGCTTTGATCAACTCATCAAAGCATATATTCCAACTCCGAGATGCTTGCACCAGTCCATAGATGGATCGCTGGAGCTTGCACAATTTGTTAGCACCTTTAGGATTGACAAAACCTTCTGGTTGCATCATATACAATTCTTCTTTAAGAAAACCATTAAGGAATGCAGCTTTGTTTATCCATTTGCCAGATTTCATAAAATGCGGCAATTGCTAACATGATTCAGACAGACTTAAGCATAGATACGAGTGAAACACTCTCATCGTAGTCAACACCTTGAACTTGTCGAAAACCTTTTGTGACAATTCTAGCTTTGTAGATAGTAACACTATCAGCGTCCGTCTTCCTCTTAAAGATCCATTTAATCTCAATGTCTCGCCGATCATTGGGCAAGTCAATCAAAGTCCATACTTTGTTTTCATACATGGATCTTATCTCAGATCTCATGGCTTCAAGCCATTTTGCGGAATCTGGGCTCACCATCGCTTCTTCATAGTTCGTAGGTTCGTCATGGTCTAGTAACATAACTTCCAGAATAGGATTACTGTACCACTCTGGTGCGGATCTTACTCTGTAAGACCTACGAGGTTCTGTAGTAGCTTAATCTGAAGTTTCATGATCATCATCATTAACTTCCTCACTAATTGGTGTAGTAGTCACAGGAACAGATTTCTTGATGAACTACTTTCAAATGAGGGAGCAGGTACAGTTACATCATTAAGTTCCCTCCCACTCACTTCTTTCGAGAGAAACTCCTTCTCTAGAAAGGATCCATTCTTAGCAACGAATGTTTTGCCTTTGGATTTGTGATAGAAGGAGTACCCAACAGTTTCCTTTGGGTATTCTATGAAGACGCACTTCTCCGATTTGGGTTCGAGCTTATCAGGTTGAAAACCTTTTTCATATAAGCATCGCAACTCCAAACTTTAAGAAACGACAGCTTAGGTTTACTTCTAAACCATAGTTCATACGATGTCGTCTCAACGGATTTAGATGGTGCCCTTTTAACGTGAATGCAGCTGTCTCTAATGCATAACCCCAAAACGATAATGGTAAATCAGTAAGAGACATCATAGATCGCACCATATCCAATAAAGTGCGGTTACGACGTTCGGACACACCATAACATTGTGGTGTTCCAGGTGGCGTGAGCTGTGAAACTATTCCACATTGTTTTAATTGAAGACCAAACTCGTAACTCAAATATTCGTCTCCGCGATCAGATCGTAGAAACTTTATTTTCTTGTTACGATGATTTTTCCACTTCACTCTGAAATTCTTTGAACCTTTCAACTATTTTAGACTTATGTTTCATCAAGTAGATATACCCATATCTGCTCAAATCATCTTGTGAAGGTCAGAAAATAACGATACTTGCCACGAGCATCAACACTCATTGGATCGCATACATCGGTATGTATTATTTCCAATAAGTCAGTAGCTTGTTCCATTGTTTCGGAGAACGGAGTTTTAGTCATCTTGCCCAAAAGGCACGGTTCGCAAGCATCAAATGATTCATAACCAAGTGATTCCGAAAATCCATCTTTATGGAGTTTCTTCATGCGCTTTACACCGATATGACCCAAACGGCAGTGCCACAAATAAGTTGCACTATCATTATTAACTTCGCATCTTTTGGCATCAATATTATGAATATGTGTATCACTATGATCGAGATCCAACAAACTATTTTCATTGGGTGTATAACCATCGAAGGTCTTATTCATATAAACAGAATAACAATTATTCTCTAACTTTAAATGAATAACCGTATCGCAATAAACACGATCAAATCATGTTCATGCTCAACGCAAATGCCAAATAACATTTATTTAGGTTTAACATTAATCCCGAAAGTATAGGGAGTGTGCGATGATGATCATATCAATCTTGGAACTACTTCCAACACTCATCGTCACTTCCCCTTCAACTAGTCTCTGTTTATTCTGTAACTCCTGTTTCGAGTTACTAATCTTAGTAACCGAACAAGTATCAAATACTCAGGGGCTACTATAAACACTAGTAAGGCACACATCAATAACCTGTATATCAAATATACCCTTGTTCACTTTGCCATCCTTCTTATCCACCAAATATTTGGAGTAGTTCCACTTCCAGTGACCATTTCCTTTGCAGTAGAAGCACTCAGTTTCAGGCTTAGGTCCAACTTTGGGCTTCTTCACGGGAGTGACAACTTGTTTGCCATTCTACTTGAAGTTTCCCTTTCTTTCCCTTTGCCCTTTTCTTGAAACTAGTGGTCTTGTCAATCATCAACACTTGATGCTTTTTCTTGATTTCTACATTCATCGATTTCAACATCACAAAGAGTTCGGGAATTGTTTTCGTCATCCCTTGCATACTATAGTTCATCACGAAGTTCTAGTAACTTAGTGATGGTGACTAGAGAATTCTGTCAATCACTATCTTATCTGGAAGATTAACTCCCACTTGATTCAAGTGATTGAAGTACCCAGACAGTCTGAGCACATGCTTACTAGTTGAGCGATTCTCCTCCATCTTTTAGCTATAGAACTTTGGAGACTTCATATCTCTCAACTCGGGTATTTGCTTGAAATATTAACTTCAATTCCTGGAACATCTCATATGGTCCATGACGTTCAAAACATCTTTGAAGTCCCGATTCTAAGCCGTTAAGCATGGTGCACTAAACTATCAAGTAGTCATCATATTGAACTAGCCAAACGTTCATAACGTCTACGTCTGCTCCTGCAATAGGTCTGTCACCTAGCGGTGCATTAAGGACATAATTCTTCTGTGCAGCAATGAGGATAAACCTCATATCACGGATCCAATCCGCATCATTGCTACTAACATCTTTCAACACAATTTTCTCTAGGAACATATCAAAATAAACATATGAAAGCAACAACGCAAGCTATTGATCTACAACATAATTTGCAAAATACTACCATGACTAAGTTCATGATAAATTTAAGTTCAATTAATCATATTACTTAAGAACTCCCACTTAGATAGACATCCCTCTAATCTTCTAAGTGATTACGTGATCCATATCAACTACACCATGTCCGATCGTCACGTGAGATGGAGTAGTTTCAACGGTGAACATCAATATGTTGATCATATCTACTATATGATTCATGCTCGACCTTTCGGTCTCTGTGTTCCGAGGCCATATCTGCATATGCTAGGCTCGTCAAGTTTAACCTGAGTATTCTGCGTGTGCAAAACTGGCTTGCACCCATTGTAGATGGACGTTGAGCTTATCACACCTGATCATCACGTGGTGTCTGGGCACGACGAACTTTGGCAATGGTGCATACTCAGGGAGAACACTTCTTGATAATTTAGTGAGAGATCATCTTAAAATGCCACCGTCAATCAAAGCAAGATAAGATGCATAAAGGATAAACATCACATGCAATCAATATAAGTGATATGATATGGCCATCATCATCTTGTGCTTGTGATCTCCATCTCCGAAGCACCATCATGATCACCATCGTCACCGGCACGACACCTTGATCTCCATCGTAGCATCGTTGTCGTCTCGCCAATCTTATGCTTCTACGACTATCGCTACCGCTTAGTGATAAAGTAAAGCATTACAGGGCGATTGCATTGCATACAATAAAGCGACAACCATATTGCTCCTGCCAGTTGCCGATAACTTCGGTTACAAAACATGATCATCTCATACAATAAAATATAGCATCACGTCTTGACCATATCACATCACAACATGCCCTGCAAAAACAAGTTAGACGTCCTCTACTTTGTTGTTGCAAATTTTACGTGGCTGCTACGGGCTTAGCAAGAACCGTTCTTACCTACGCATCAAAACCACAACGATAGTTTGTCAAGTTGGTGTTGTTTTAACCTTCGCAAGGACCGGGCGTAGCCACACTCGGTTCAACTAAAGTGAGAGAGACAGACACCCGCCAGCCACCTTTAAGCACGAGTGCTCGTAATGGTGAAACCAGTCTCACGTAAGCGTACGTGTAATGTCGGTCCGGGCCGCTCTCACAATACCGTCGAACCAAAGTATGACATGCTGGTAAGCAGTATGACTTGTATCGCCCACAACTCACTTGTGTTCTACTCGTGCATATGACATCTACGCATAAAACCTAGGCTCGGATGCCATTGTTGGGGAACGTAGTAATTTCAAAAAAATTCCTACGTACACACAAGATCATGGTGATGACATAGCAACGAGAGGGGAGAGTGTTGTCCGCGTACCCTCGTAGACCGTAAGCGGAAACGTTATGACAACGCGGTTGATGTAGTCATACGTCTTCACGATCTGACCGATCCAAGCACCGAACGTACGGCACCTCCGAGTTCAGCACACGTTCAGCTCGATGATGATCCCCGGGCTTCGATCTAGCAAAGCTTCGGGGATGAGTTCTGTCAGCACGATGGCGTGGTGACGATGATGATGTTCTACCGGCGCAGGGCTTCGCTTAAACTCCGCAACGATATGACCAAGGTGAAATATGATGGAGGGGGGCACCGCACACGGCTAAGGAACAATCCGTAGATCAACTTGTGTTGTCGTGCCTAGAGGTGCCCCCCCTGCCCTCGTATATAAAGGAGCAAGGGGGGAGGGGCGGCCGGCCTAGGAGGGGCGCGCCAAGGGGAGTCCTACTCCCACCGGGAGTAGGACTCCCTCCTTCCTTGTTGGAGTAGGAGAAGGGGGGAAAGAGGGGGAGAGGAGGAAGGAAAGGGGGGCCGCACCCCTTGTCCAATTCGGACCAGATGGGGGCTGCACGCCTCCTTCCTTTCGGCTTCTCTCCTCTATTCCCGTATGGCCCAATAAGGCCCATATACTCCCAAGCGAATTCCCGTAACTCTCCGGTACTCCGAAAAATACCCGAATCACTCGGAACCTTTTCGAACTCCGAATATAGTCGTCCAATATATCGATCTTTATGTCTCGACCATTTCGAGACTCCTCGTCATGTCCTCGATCTCATCCGGGACTCCGAACTCCTTCGGTACATAAAAACTCATAAACTCATAATATAACTGTCATCGAAACCTTAAGCGTGCGGACCCTGCGGGTTTGAGAACTATGTAGACATGACCTAGAACTATTCTTGGTCAATAACCAATAGCGGAACCTGGATGCTCATATTGGCTCCTACATATTCTACGAAGATCTTTATCGGTCAAACCGTATAACAACATACGTTGTTCCCTTTGTCATCGGTATGTTACTTGCCCGAGATTCGATCGTCGGTATCCAATACCTAGTTCAATCTCGTTATCGCCAAGTCTCTTTACTCGTTACATAATGCATCATCCCGCAACTAACTCATTAGTCACATTGCTTGCAAGGCTTATAGTGATGTGCATTACCGAGAGGGCCCAGAGATACCTCTCCGACAATCGGAGTGACAAAACCTAATCTTGAAATACGCCAACCCAACATGTACCTTTGGAGACACCTGTAGTACTCCTTTATAATCACCCAGTTACGTTGTAATGTTTGGTAGCACCCAAAGTGTTCCTCCGGTAAACGGGAGTTGCATAATCTCATAGTTACAGGAACATGTATAAGTCATGAAGAAAGCAATAGCAACATACTAAACGATCAAGTGCTAGGCTAACGGAATGGGTCATGTCAATCACATCATTCTCCTAATGATGTGATCCCGTTAATCAAATGACAACTCATGTCTATGGCTAGGAAACTTAACCATCTTTGATTCAACGAGCTAGTCAAGTAGAGGCATACTAGTGACACTATGTTTGTTTATGTATTCACACATGTATTATGTTTCCGGTTAATACAATTCTAGCATGAATAATAAACATTTATCATGATATAAGGAAATAAATAATAACTTTATTATTGCCTCTAGGGCATATTTCCTTCAGTGCTTGGGGGGCTTGATGTAGCCGTCGGTATGCTGGTGGTGATGCACCTGTGCTGGTTGGTGATGCGGCGTATGCAGCAGCGGGGGTCGCTGGTCCTCGAGGCGAGGGGGTGGCGGTGGCCCTTGTGGATGATGTTGTGGGACGGGAGCAGGACACAGGGGTGGTGGTGGTGGTGGTGGTGAAAAGGGGTTGATGACGGTGGCGGATCCCGATCCGTGCGGCGATGGCGACCGCTCGAGCGCCTTGCGCGTGTCGTCGACATTGGCTTGGGTGAGATCCACCTGCTTGGAGAGAGCCCGCGGATCTTGCGAGACTTGAGCGTTGAAGGCGGCCTGAGCTTCAAGTCGCTTGTCGCTGTCGACCTTCTGCTCGTCGAGGCGGGAGATGATGCTCTCCATGAGGGACTTGAGAGTGCTTGTGTTGTCGTCCATGGCGGACAGCAGCTGTCGCGTCTGGACTGAGGGCTTGGAAGGTGCCATTGCTCCTCTCCGAACCGATCAAACCCCATCGGGGATTTTGGGCGAGTCGCCGGAGCAAGTCGCACCCGCGATGGTGGGTGTTACAGATCGAGGCCAGGAGGATCTCGGAGCAGCGGAGAAAAAAAATTTGGGCAGGATTCGATGGCTCTGATAACCAATTGTCACACCACGATCTCGATTGGAGGCCGATCCAGAGTAGGTGGAGCAGCCGGGAGAGGGGATGAGTTGCGTGAGGAAGGGGATGAGCAGAGGGAACAGGTTAGGTGAGGATTTCAGATTCAGTTTTACCAGCCTGTCCAACACGCGCGCCCACCCTGGGCTTAAGTACACGACGCACGCACGCTGCCACTGGCCAGCTGGCCTTACAAGTGGACCCAACGCACTCGCTACACTTGGACCTGGTCCCTCACACGGCGGTGGTACACCCTGCCGTTGTGACATTGCTGTGAGTGTGTGGCTTGTTCTAACCGTGGAGTACCTAGTTGCTCTGTGGCAAGAGATAATTCTCTGGCAACTGAAAAAGAACTGATGGATGGAAACTTTAGCTCTGAATGAAGGAATCCTTGCCTTCGGTGGTGGGTTATAAAACACGATCACGCGCCAATCTATTCTCCTGCTATATAACTAACCAATACTAGTACTCGGGCTCATGTTTCCAACAAGCCCATTCATACTACTAACTCCATTCGGAATTAACTGTCGCTGAAATCATTTCAGCAACAGTTACTTCATAGCTTGGTGCAAAATACATTATCAGGAACAGGGCAGTTCGAAATCTCCAATTACTAGCATCCATGTCGATGCTATACCAACCAGGGCCAGGGCCAGGCTGAATGATCCACAGCTAAACCATCACCAACATTCATGAGTTCATCACAAGATAACGTTAATACACTTCTACTTCACTACTTCACTGCTTCAGGAACCTAGGTACTTGGGCTCAGCGCTTCCGCTTCTGTGTGCGCCACTGCCTCAGCACGTACTGGACCACTTCTTTCAGGGTTGCCTTCCTATTCTCTTTGTGGTTCCACAGCTCCGGCACAGAATAGCGGCCGCTAGGGTTGTACTCATTCACTTCAAGCAAAGCCTTTGTCACCAACCCATAGACTTCCCCACCATGCTCTTCTTTGAGTTCCTGCAGCTTCTCATCATCCTCACGGAGAATTTCCTAACATGAACGCACACACCATTAGATAAACATACTACTACATTTTAAACATGTAAGACAAAACAGGCACCAAAAGCTTCAAAACTTTGCACGCTCCACAAATATGCCTAAGACAGACAGTGATCAACGATCTTGTGCTGTGAATTTAGCAAAGTATTCATACAGGAGCTATGTAGTGTCTAAATGCTGCCACAGTATAACAAAACATGGATGAGCAAAAATAATTTATGTGTGTGAAATAATGTAAGACACGCCTGCTTCATTACATAGTAATGCATGGCTGCATTAATAAACCAGTATATCAAATATACATACACAATGACCTTTCCATGCATGTGGAACAAGTATGCTACAGAAAGTTCAGGGGGGAAACATTGTTTGCAGATGGCAGGAGGGCTTTGAGCTCCATGTATCAAGTATCATGTCAAATTCCAACAGCCAAGACACGTTGTGTCCAGCTTAACCAAGCTAGGAACTGAGAACCAACTTTTAATTGACTATAAGGAATATCATAAAGCGTCCCTATCATAAACTTCTAGGAGAGGGGGAGTTATTAGCATCCGGCAATGTGGGTACTGAGTGGCAAGCTTTTTATCGGTAAGAAGTTTGGTTACTCCATGAGCAAATGCTAGATGTACTATCTTTCCAAAAAGCTGGCAAATTAAATATAACTTAACTGGTATAGAACTGACCATCAGCTTCAAAGAAAAGCAACAAATGGAAGAAAGAGAGTCTTGAATAAATACAAGTCACCATTTATTTAATTAGATGCTATAAATCTCAATCAAGAGCAGCTAACATCAACATAAGGTTTTGCACACAGGAACTCAAAAATCTTGCTTCCTAGCATTGAAGTTGCACAAATATATGCATATGACCAAGCTCTCCACAAGCTGCTAAATCAAGTAAATGAAACTTATCCAACATTCACTACAAGCATACTCCCTCCTTCCATCTATATAGGGCCTAATGCGTTTTTCGAGGCTAATTTTGACCAAATGTTAGAGCAATAATATATGACATGCAACTTGCACAAAGCATACCGTCAAATTCGTATGTGAAAGGAGCTTTCAATGATATAATTTTCACATTATGCATGTCATGTACTATTAATCTTGTCAATAGTCAAAGGCGTTCTTGTAAAACACATTAGGCCTTATATAGATGGAAGGAGGGAGTAGATACATATGGCTAATTTTTCAGATTCCTTCATCAAGCATCCAATATTTGCTATTGCACAAAAGAAAAATTATTTATGGCATAGCCTAATTGACTTTCTAATTGGTTAGCTGTAAAAGATATCGTGCGGTAGCTTACATCCACAGTTGAGACCATGCCATGAAAAACAAGATATTTATAACTCCCATGAAAAACTACATTATTTAAATTACACAAGAATATAGCCCCTTGGCTGGTTACAATTGGTGGCTGACGTTTTCTTGTTTCCTCCACTCTTATTTGCATGTAATGAAGGACCAAGGAAGTAACAGATGGAGGAAAAAGAAAGGACCTGATTAGTAATGTAACTAATGTTTTTGGGTCAGACTCAAACACAGCAAGATTCAGAAATGATAACACTACCGGAGCCCTTAACTCGGTAAGTCCAATGTTTGTATTATGGAATATTCTTTCTCTCGCTACCTATGGTTGATAATACTTTTGATCAACAGATTAGGTATTTTTCCCTTTCCATTATTAATGTGAGAATTTCTGCTACTTTTGTCCCTTTAGATTAATGTAAGAATATGCAGGGCAGTAAATTAAACTTTGTGTCTCCAATTTTTAGCTCTCACCACAATTTACTTATGAATAGATGAACCGAGCTAATGTTTGCAGAACAGGAAATTCAATGTGAAATTGGTAACTCGAGATACAAGCTATTAGAGAACATCAAGTGTATAAAAGCAAGAGCGAAGATATTACTACCTTCTCTCTGCCCTCGACCATGATAACTTTAAAAGGGTGCCATTCTGGATTTTTAATCTCCTCTTCCCACTTTGAACAAAGAATGGAAGCAGTTACTTCTGCATCTTCTTCTGACATTTTACCTTTGCAAGCCTTAGCAAATGATTTCAGATCAAGATCACCCATTCTTTTAACGCCTACAGTTGCTCGGGCAGTTGTAACATCCCGCAGACCCTGCAGCATATGCAATAGATAGCTTTGAAATGTAATTCAAACATAATACTAGACAAATGCAAGTACTCAATCGATGAGATAACTTACATCTATTAGCTTCTTCCGAGCATCTTGCAACTCATCGTTGCTTATCCTTTCCTTCATAAGCAGAGTGTGGTGGAGTGCTTCCACTGCATCCATTTCATCATACTTGTCCTGAAGCTCGGCACTAAGTTCATCTATTTTTCTCTTTGATTCAGAGTCTTCTTCACCTGGCATATGCTTCATCACTTCCAATTTTCCCTGCAACTGTTTTATTTCTAGCTCAAGCTTCTGTTTGGCATCCAGTTTCTGCTCTAACTTGATAATCTCATCTAGAGCAGCCTTTTTCTCCCTCTGCAGTTTGCCATTTTCAGCACAGGAAGATAGTCATAGATATTAGTATCTCAAAACCTCAAGTAAAACAATATATAGTAAGGCACAAACCTTGTGTTTTGCCACAAGCTTCAGCACATTTTCATCTGCCTTCTGTTGCTCCGACGTTGCCATCTGATCTCGTTCTGTATTCACCACAACAACCTGACATGAGTTTTATGCAGAGATACTTGGGGGGGGGGGGGGGGGGGGGTACCAAATGGCGTCTACATTTCACGCCTACCGTCATGCCCTCTCTAGAAGTAAAAACCAAATTACGTGCATTCTGCTGAAATTGTCCTACTGTTAAACCCTCTGCAATCTATTGTCGTCCAAGAGCGGAATTTCGAGTGACGACAAAAATAAGAAAAACCGCAATGATAGGAATCTATTTATTATATTGTTAAACCAACATGAAATGAAAGGTGAAGATTCACCAATTTAAGGTTAGAAAAATTGGACATCAAGATCAACTTAACAACAAAAACTAAGACGTTCAGATGGACGCACGCGCACAAAACCATAGACCAATTTCAACTGACAACAGTGCTTGGTATAGAACTGTAAGATAAAACTAGGAAAGAACTTATGTACATCTGAATCAGAATCCCATACGCGTGCTCCTCTCAAAATAGGAGCCTGTATGCTTAAATCAGCTTAGGAATCGAATAGGGAAAGTCACCTATGCATCTCAATTAAGGCATACTTCTCGTGAAAAATCAGAGCCCGCACACTTGAATCAGATTAGGAGTCGAATTACGAAACGTCATGCATCCCAATTTGTACTACACGTCAACTTCAGAGTTCAGGCTACTACTCTTAGAAATTTGAGCAAAGTGCAAATGAATAGTAATGTCAAACTGATCAAGTTCTGGAAAAAATAAAAACCCGCGCATCTCAAAACTACATGTCAAACGCAAGAAAAGTGCAACAAAAACTGTCAGTAGATCTCAACTGAACAATATAGAAATACTTTCTGCAGATTCAATAGCGATACTAGTACGCACAGCGTTAAGAAAGAAAGGTTCACAGCATTTACTTCTGATGGCCGACATGATAACATCTTTGATTGCTTCTATAAAAAAATAGAATATCTACACCACATATTTTGATGTATTTCAGAGTAATAGGAAACGTACGCAGGTTATTTTGATGAATGTACTATAACGGTGTTTATGCACTAGAAGAAAGTATCTACTTAAAGCATTTATTTTGGTAAAATCAGATTGCAACGGTGTAGATTACTATGAAATTGTGTAAAATAAGGCCAACAAATTTAGTGTAACATGCCATGGATCTAAGTACATTCCTCGGGTGCATAGTTCTATAACCATGCATGCACGTATGGACTGGCGGTCAAAAGTTTACAGCAACTAAAAAAGACAGAGAGAAGTGGTAGATTGGAAAGGATCAAAAGTCCAAGCATACATAAGGACCACATACAGAGCATGCATGCCATCAGGTAAGAATGATCAATGGTAATGCATTGTGTGTAAGCGAAAACATAATGTATATAAAATGCAAAATGGTGCCATTGTTGTCAAAGTAAATATGGGAAGCAACAAATCACGTGAGTATCTAGTATGTAGTTTCAGCCGTGCTGAAAAATATAAGCCTATGCAATACAGCATGTGTACAACAGGAGAAAAAACTACCACGAGAGAAAATATTGTAGCAATTTTGAATAAATATCCCAGATAATTACATGCCTTAGATGGGTAGATGACAGAAACAACTAGAGCAATATGAGGATGCATGGAAGCATCAGAAGGCATGATATTTGCATTAGATAACAGGACAACTAAAAAACCAGAACACGGTGTTTAAGTACTGGTGCCCCACGTTTGAATTTAATTCATGCTGGAGAATACGGAAAAAAATATTCTCAGTAAGATAGGGAACACGAGATAAACAAGAGTGGATGAGGTAAAATTAGAGGTTAGTAAGAAAGTCTATTGTGCTGTATATAGTGGGCCACGAATCTCAATGCTAACGGTCTTCCTTTGTTAAACAAAATACACTCGCTAGTGGCTACCGTTATTTTCTATATTAGAAAGACATACAAATACTAATGAATGTGGCATGAATTAAATCGTGGATCATTCATTTACAAATAGGAAGGAGAAGAAAACTCCAATATTAATGCCATGTAGTAATTCTAGCCGTGCATATGCACAGGTCATCCAGCTAGTTACTAGTAAACAGAAAGATGCTATTTAAAAGAAGCACAGAAATAATCAACCATCCTCGAAAACAAACAAGAGGAGAGGACACAAAAACTAACTTCCATAATTCTTTATCGGCGACAAGGGACACGCACCTTCTCCTTCTCTTTCTCAAGGTTCCTTCTATCCGAGTCACTACGCACAGCAAGCTCATCAAGCTGCCTGGATTTGAATTCAAGATCCTGCATCTTGGCCTCCAGTTCCGAACGAAGTTTCTGATTCTCATTAAGGATCATCTGCGAATGCCTACGAGCGATTTGCTGCATATTGCGGATTTCTGGTGATAATGCAAGTTCAAAATGCATAATTAGATAACTGAAAGGGAAAGGCCCCAATGCTCAAAGGAGATAACAGCAAAAGATTGCAAACCAACCATCATTATATCTCTGGAGGACCAGCTCCTTTTCTTCCATCACCTTGTCAAGTGAGGTAGTCGTCTCATTGTACTTGCATTCAAGTTCTTGGGCATGCTTGGTCTTTACCTCAATTGCGCTGGCTAAATTAGCTACCAGCTTGTCGGTTTTGCGTGTTCCTTCATTCTCAAGTTCTGCAACGGTTTTCAGATCACCGTTTTTCTGCAGATGCTCCCCGACCGGTCCCGGGGCTCTGTGATCATCAGCCCTTGCAACCCATCCAAACATCTCGGGCCCTCGATACTTGTGCTGCTCCCAGTCCCGCTTGCCATATCCTTCTGCCTCAAAGTGGTTCTCAAACTTGAATGCGTTGCAGAAAGAAGCATAGTCTTTTCCAAACTCAACGATGGCGTTCCCGGTGTGGCCTCTATGGTTCCACAAAGGACTGACCTTGTGCGGGCAAAAGGCCGAGAGCTGCTCCTTCAGGCGGTTCCCACTTTCCCCGACCTGGCGCCCTCCTTTCCACTCGGTAGGCACATTGACCAGCACTCCCATCCAGGGCCAGACGAACTGCTCGTCTCTGTTCTGAGCGGGGTGAGGCTCCAGCTCCACAGCCTTCTTCAGCCGTGACGGCGGCGGCTCCGATGTGTCAGGCGATTCATCCTTCAGGCGCTTGGCAAGGACGCGGTCTCCCCCATGGCGATTAGCATCTGGACCTGCTCCAGTCGCGTCACGCTGAGGCAGGCCGTCTCTGCTCCGAGAACCCGTTTCCTCGCGAATCCTGCCAAAATCGGAAAAGAAAGGCGCTAAATTGCAGGCAGCTGCCGCGTTCCTTGATTTCGCAGGGCCTAGAGCGAGATCTCAAGAGACGGAAAGAGGAGGGATTGGGCATCACGTACCGTTCAGGTGCATCGCCGGAATCCATGGATGGCCGCCGCTGACAGACGCCGCCACCACCAACCTAGGGTTTTAAGGCCCCGAGAGGATCAGTCCAATGTCGCTCAAAGGAAGGGGCGGGGCGGAGACGGACCACGAACAAGGGACGAGGGAGGGTCTGGGCTCACCTTGCGGTCCGCGGCGGCGCTGGGTGAGGCGAGCCGCCGCCTTGCTGTGTGGTGTAGGGCGCTGTGGCCGGGCGGGGGGCAGAGCAGAGGAGATGATCACGTGATCGAGGAGGCGAAAGGACGAAATGTCCAAATGGGGGAGACGGGGAGGGGGCAGAGCAAGTGAGTACGTAGTACAGTATGATTTTTTTTAGGGCCATTTGCATTTCTGTCCCTAACTCGAACCACGTAATCAGATATACCCCTAATTTCAAAGCCTGCTCAAAAATGCCCCTCCGCCGTCATGTGCCCTTATAGAAATGCCCCTCCGAGCCGTTTCCGTCCAGTCAAGGCTGTTTGACCGCTAACGTGCCGTTTATTTGACATTTTTGCCCCTCCTTCCTTACATCTGGGCCCAACTAACCGGTTCACTTTCTCTCCCCTCTTTCTTCTTCCTTGCGACGACAGGGGCATTTTTGAGCAAGAACTGGATCGGGCGTTTCCGCCGCGGTCGAAGAGAGAGGGGCAGGGGCACGGCGTGGTGAGCGATGGGTACGTCGTGCACGGCGGGCATGTCTTCTACAACCTCGTCGGTGGCCGCCAATGTAAGTTTCAGGGTCGATTTGGGTGATATTGCGGAATTAGGGTTCATCAATTTGGGTTGCCCTTTGCTGATAGGTTGATGGCGTCGGGATAGTTCAGTTTCAATCGGAGTTCTACATCCCCGATCTGACATTCTGTGGCCTTGATTCGGTCGTCGCGGCGGTGCCCTGGCCAGGGGCTTATTCCTGCTCTCGTGTCGCCTGGGGAGGAGCAAGCTCCGGCAGAAGGTTTCTCGGCTGCCCTCTTGATGTAAGTGTTTTTGCTTTTGAATGCTTGACTTGATTCTGCTCTTTCTCCTCTTCCTAATTCGATCATTGATTTTGCAGCTTCCTGATGAATGTGATTGGGTTGTCTGGATTGACCCGCCATCGACCGAATGTGTTGGTCGTGCATTTGAGGAGCTTCATGCAGGATTGGAGAAGAGCTGGCTAAAAGCTCATTATTTAGAGAGGAGGGTGATGTATCTAACCGAGAAGAACAAGAAACTGAAGCTAAAGATGAAGAAGAGGAACGAGGTTATGCAAGCCTGGGGATTTATCATAGTTCTTGGTTTTAGCATGTTGGCCACATTTGTTTCTAGGTGGTCTAATAATCCATACTAAATGGATTTCTGTTTGTAGTGTATGCTTTGATGGAGCTAAGTTTAGGAATGTATTATCCCAGAATAATGTTGTGATTTGGGAATGATGTGATATTTCTATTTGGAAATGACTGAAGAATCTTGCTTGGCATTTTGAAAGTAGCAGCTCAAATGAAACTAGCAGCTGACCAAATGATCTGTTGTCTTAAAACTAGCAGCTCACGAAATATTTAAAAGTAGCAGCTCAGAAGATAGCATCTCACAAATAGCATAACTTCATAATAGCATTGCACATTCAAGATAGCATCTCACAAGTTCAGCATTACATAAGTTCATAATTTCAGCAGCACACTTAAGATAACAGCTAACAAGTTCACAAATAGTTCTTAAACAACAAAAACAACACACTTAACATGGCAGCTAACAAGTTCATAGATCTTTCATCTTCTTGCTCCTGGTGTTGCAAGCAGGGTTAGTTAAGAGCCTTGAACTCCACCTTGTGGTGACAATTTTGCTCACTTCTTTGCTTAGCTGGTTGCTTCCAGTTACAGATCCTATTGTAGGATCTGGTGCATACTTGAGCCTCTTCTTGGCTGGTGACATCCCTCTGTCAGCTGCCTTTTTGTAGTTCTTTCTTGGGCTACAATTGAAATGAGAACATTAAATGAAGCAAAAAGGAAATTAGAACATTAAATGATGCAAAAATTGAAATGAGAACATCTGTAGCATTTTCACCTTACAGCTGATGACACTGTTGGTGCATCTGTAGCAATGCCAGGATCAGGTTCAACCTCTTTAGCATTTTCAGGATCAGTTTCCACCTCTGTAGCATTTTCAGCATCAGTTTCCACCTCTGTAGCATTTTCAGCATCAGTTTTACCATCTAGAGGTTCATCTGTTGCATTTTCAGCCCCCAGTGCTCTTCTTCCCCAAAAGCTGGGTCAATGGATTCCTTGCAGTGAGTGGCACGATGCCCAAGCCTTCCACACCTGCCACATTTCTTTCTCCTTCCTCCAAGTCCTTTTCCCTCAGATTTTGCCCTAATTCTTGTCTTCCTATGTCTACCAGGGGCCCTGTTTTGCAATGGAGCAGACAATTTAAACCCAGGGTCCACCACATCCCACTGTTATTTGCCCTCCATTGCAGGCAAATTTTCAGCATAAGTAGCATTGAACCTAGCAACAGAAAAGTACTCATGTACATACTGATCAATCTCACTTACTGGGCCTCTCATTGAAGTAATAAAATACAAAGCATGTATGCAAGGCTGTCCAGTTAACTGCCACTTTCTACAACTGCAATTCCTACTTTCCAAATTTACTGGATATCTCCACTCTCTCTTTTCCTTGTCAACTGCTGTAATCTCTGCCTCATATGTGCTTCTTTTCACTATCTCCATATCAAGGTCCTTAGATTTTGCATGAAGCATTTTCATGACTTTGGGGATTATGATGTGGCCAATGAATGTAGCAGCTGCAATCTGTTGTCTGAGATCAAACTTTTCCATTATAAATTGTCTTATTTTGTCTAGCAAGTCCACAATGTGTACACCCTTCCATTTTCTAATCTTTGAATTGAAGGACTCGGCTAGATTGTTATTAACAAAATCTATTTTGCACACTTCATTGAACAGTGACCTTGCCCATAGCTTGGTGTGATGCTCCTCTAAGTACTCTTTCACACCAGCCTTACTGTGCAACTGCCTAAGATGGTAGTTGTGTTTCTTTATGTTGTATGTCAATGAGCAGGGCCATAAATTTTCATCAAAGAATTTTCCTCTAAACTTTTTTGTGAAATTTGCAGCCAAATGCCTCATGCATTCTCTGTGCTCCACACCTGGGAACATAGCTTCCACTGCAGTCTCCAGGCCTTTGCATGCATCAGTGTGGATAACAAGACCTGGTGGATGTCCTATAAGCTCTCTTAAATTCTGGAAAAACCAAGTCCAACTCTCTATATTTTCACTCTCTACAACTCCATATGCAACTGGGAAGATCCAGTTGCAAGCATCCACGGCACATGCACTAACTAGTTGCCCTCTAAATCCGCCATTCAATGCAGTGGCATCTACTGCAAGATAAGGCCTACACCCATTCAAAAACCCTTGCCAGCATGCTTTGAAAGAAACAAATACTCTTCTAAAGCACTCCTTCTGTCTACTCTTCCCATTCAGTTTGTACTATACAGTGTGTTTATCAATGCTAACTACACTGCCAGGAGATGCTTTCTCCACTTCTGCCTTGAAGGTATACAATAACTGAAAAGAGTCAACCCACTTACCATAGATATTGTCAAGTGCCATTTGCTTCCCATAGAATACTCTCATATATGGAACTGCCAGGCCATACTTCTTCTTCAAATTTTTCTGCAATTCTGTTGGTCCCACTTCTGAATCCTCTAAAATCCAGGTCTTCACAGCATCAGCAACCCATCTACTCTTAGCTGACCTCAATCTCTTCCTCCTGTTCACACTGGGACATGTATGAGCTGTCTTGTTCACTTTAACCTGCATTCATGATAGTTCAGAAACATGTCAGAACCTATGTGTTGCAACAAACAAACAAAATACAGTATCAATGCTGCTAACTACAAATGCATTGTTAGTTCCTATATTTAATACCTGAAACAGTGTGATGTGTCTCATTAAGGAGGCATGCATCCTCCATTGACACCTCTTATAAGCACAATGCACTGTCAACCTATTACTGTCACTCTTGTCTATCACAAATTCACTTTGAGTCTTTATTGAGAAGGTTGCAAGGGCATTTCTACAGTCTATGGCACTGGAAAATATTGTTCCCTCTTTCAAAGAAGGATCATCTCTATTGTATTGCACATCTGGTCTTTTCTCATCAGATGTTTCAGAGTACCCCATGTCATTGTCCTCCTCTTTCTCATCTTCACCTGCGTCACCAAACATGCCTTCAGGGGGTGGAACATAATCTTCCCCCTCATCATATTTCTCCTTGCCCTTCTTCCTTGTTACAAACTGTGGAAACAACCTTTCATCCTCATCATCACTTGGCCAATCATCTGGTAGTCCCTCTTCAGTGTATGGGTCACCTGAATCTTTATTATGAGAGGGAGCTCCATGCCTAGGAACTTCTACAGTAGGTGTTCCTGGTGCCTGCATGGAACTGCTGCCTCCACTATGAGCTGTTGCTTTTTTGCCCCTTGATTGGCTAGTTCTACCTTTACCTGTAGACCTAGACTGAGATCTTGTTCCTCTGCTCTCTGGCTCTCCTCTCTTCCTTTGTATGACACTGATTTCTAGTTTAGCAGGGAAAGAATCATGTATTGCAAACATGATACCAAGCTCATCATCACACTAGACAGGGACCCATGCTGATTTGTCAATGTCCCAGTACCTGAATTCCACTGCATCGTATAGACCCCATGGATATTTAGCAGCTATGGGGAGAAAGAGAGAGGGTGCGGCTCGGGCGAGAGAATGAGATGGAGAGAGAGTGAATCGGTGACCTAGGCCCAGTTGTAAGGACGAAGGGGCAAAAATGTCAAAGAAACGGCCACTTACCAGTCAAACAGCCTTGACTGGACGGAAACGGCACGGAAGGGCAATTCTATAAGAGAACATGACGGCGGAGGGGCATTTTTGAGCAGGCTTTCGAATTAGGGGCAAATGTGAGTAGTGGGTTCGAGTTAGGGACACAGATGTAAAAGACCCTTTTTTTATGGGATGTCCTAGAAGGGATAACAATACATAAAATTTGACTGCCTAAATTTATTTTCTAGGTACATGAGTAAAGATTTGGGTAGGCAAAAAGATT
This sequence comes from Triticum aestivum, assembly GCF_018294505.1. Lineage (NCBI taxonomy): Eukaryota > Viridiplantae > Streptophyta > Magnoliopsida > Poales > Poaceae > Triticum > Triticum aestivum. Next base: position 141,386,808 of record NC_057804.1, read on the forward strand.
CTACTTTTACAACGTATATATACCTAAAATTGACACCTACATTTCCAGAACCACATGGAACATAAAGATCCGTTCGTGGGATGCACGAATCGAGCGGAATCATCACGCGTCGATCGGAGCAAGAGGTGGTGACAGCGGAACTCAGGGAACGGTTATGTCAGGCTATCGGGAGGAGGCCGGCTCTGACCGGCACAATGCCATAGCTTGAGCGTGAATGTCGGCTACGCGAAAAACTTGAGGAGCTCAGGGACAAGCGAGGGCGACGGGCAGACGAAACTAACACGTGTAGGGAGGAGTCCAGCGGGACCGAGCGGCGGCGGCAGCACATCGCAGGCTCGACAACGGTCGTGGGGGCTGAGGCAGATGGCCCCGAGCGGCGAGCCTCATCGCTGAACCCACCTTGCTCCATGACGGTGTTGTACAGGTCAGGGTGGACGTCGAGGGATTTGCCCTCCCTAATTCCCCCCCTCTTCCTCTTCCTATCAACCACATGGACATGCTCAAATGGCTTGTCAGGTCCATTAAGGGTTGCGTCTACGTCCGGGGTGCCTGGGAACTCCGACATGGGAGAACCGAGAGGCACACCGGAGCCCATGGCATGCTTTTCGGTTGCCAGCCCGAAGGAGAAGATGTGTGTTGGGGAACGTTGCAGAAAATAAAAAAATTCTACGCTTTCAGCAAGATCAATCTATGAGTTCATCTAGCAACGAGAAAGAGGAGTGCATCTACATACCCTTGTAGATCACGAGCGGAAGCGTTCAAGAGAACGGGGTTGAGGGAGTCGTACTCGTCGTGATCCAAATCACCGATGATCCTAGTGCTGAACGGACAGCACCTCCGCGTTCAACACACGTACGGTTGAGGAAGACGTCTCCTCCTTCTTGATCCAGCAAGGGGAAAGGAGAGGTTGATGAAGATCCAGCAGCACGACGGCGTGGTGGTGGATGCAGCGGCGATCTCGGCAGGGCTTCGCCAAGCTTCTGCGAGAGGGAGAGGTGTAGCAGGGGGAGAGGGAGGTGCTAAGAGCATGGGTGCGGCTGCCCTCCCTCCCCCCCTTTATATAGGCCCCCTAGGGGGGCGCCGGTCCTGGGAGATGCAATCTCCAAGGGGGGCGGCGGCCAAGGGGGGTGGCTTGCCCCCCAAGCCAAGTGGAGGCGCCCCCACCCCTAGGGTTTCCAACCCTAGGCGCAGGGGGGGCCAAGGGAGGGCGCACCAGCCCACCAGGGGCTGGTTCCCCTCCCACTTCAGCCCATGGGGCCCTCCGAGATAGGTGGCCCCACCCGGTGGACCCCCGGGACCCTTCCGGTGGTCCCGGTACAATACCGGTGACCCCCGAAACTTTCCTGATGGCCGAAACTTGACTTCCTATATATAATTCTTTACCTCCAGACCATTCCGGAACTCCTCGTGACATCCGGGATCTCATCCGGGACTCCGAACAACTTTCGGGTTACTGCATACTCATATCTCTACAACCCTAGCGTCACCGAACCTTAAGTGTGTAGACCCTACGGGTTCGGGAGACATGTAGACATGACCGAGACGCCTCTCCGGTCAATAACCAACAGCGGGATATGGATACCCATGTTGGCTCCCACATGCTCCTCGATGATCTCATCGGATGAACCATGATTGTCGAGGATTCAATCAATCCCGTATACAATTCCCTTTGTCAATCGGTACGTTACTTGCCCGAGATTCGATCGTCGGTATCCCAATACCTCGTTTAATGTCATTACCGGCAAGTCACTTTACTCGTACCGTAATGCATGATCCCGTGACCAGACACTTGGTCACATTCAGCTCATTATGATGATGCATTACCGAGTGGGCCCAGAGATACCTCTTCGTCATACGGAGTGACAAATCCCAGTCTCGATTCGTGCCAACCCAACAGACACTTTCGGAGATACCCGTAGTGCACCTTTATAGTCACCCAGTTACGTTGTGACGTTTGGCACACCCAAAGCACTCCTACGGTATCCGGGAGTTGCACAATCTCATGGTCTAAGGAAATGATACTTGACATTTGGAAAAGCTCTAGCTAAACGAACTACACGATCTTTGAGCTATGCTTAGGATTGGGTCTTGTCCATCACATCATTCTCCTAATGATGTGATCTCGTTATCAATGACATCCAATGTCCATAGTCAGGAAACCATGACTATCTGTTGATCAACGAGCTAGTCAACTAGAGGCTCACTAGGGACACGTTGTGGTCTATGTATTCACACGCGTATTACGATTTCCGGATAACACAATTATAGCATGAATGACAGACAATTATCATGAACAAAGAAATATAATAATAACTGTTTTATTATTGCCTCTAGGGAATATTTCCAACAGTCTCCCACTTGCACTAGAGTCAATATTCTAGTTACATTGTGATGAATCGAACACCCATAGAGTTCTGATGTTGATCATGTTTTGCCCTAGGGAGAGGTTTAGTCAACGGATCTGCCATATTCAGGTCCGTATGTACTTTACAAATAACTATGTCTCCATCTTGAACATTTTCACGAATGGAGTTGAAGCGACGCTTGATGTGCCTGGTCTTCTTGTGAAACCTGGGCTCCTTGGCAAGTGCAATAGCTCTAGTGTTGTCACAGAAGAGTGTGATCGGCCCCGACGCATTGGGTATGACTCCTAGGTCGGTGATGAACTCCTTCACCCAGATTGCTTCATGCGCTACCTCCGAGGCTGCCATGCACTCTGCTTCACATGTAGATCCCGCCATGACGCTTTGCTTGCAACTGCACCAGCTTACTGCCCCACCATTCAAAATATACACGTATCCGGTTTGTGACTTAGAGTCATCCAGATCTGTGTCGAAGCTAGCATCGACGTAACCCTTTACGACGAGCTCTTTGTCACCTCCAAAAACGAGAAACATATCCTTAGTCCTCTTCAGGTACTTCAGGATATTCTTGACCGCTGTCCAGTGTTCCTTGCCGGGATTACTTTGGTACTTTCCTACCAAACTTACGGCAAGGCTTACATCAGGTCTGGTACACAGCATGGCATACATAATAGACCCTATGGCTGAGGCATAGGGGATGACACTCATCTCTTCTATATCTTCTGCCGTGGTCGGGCATTGAGCCGAGCTCAATTTCACTCCTTGCAACACAGGCAAGAACCCCTTCTTAGACTGATCCATATTGAACTTCTTCAATATCTTATCAAGGTATGTGCTTTGTGAAAGACCTATGAGGCGTCTCGATCTATCCCTATAGATCTTGATGCCTAGTATGTAAGCAACTTCTCCAAGGTCCTTCATTGAAAAACACTTATTCAAGTAGGCCTTAATGCTGTCCAAACGTTCTATATCATTTCCCATCAAAAGTATGTCATCTACATATAATATGAGAAATGCTACAGAGCTCCCACTCACTTTCTTGTAAACGCAGGCTTCTCCATAAGTCTGCATAAACCCAAACGCTTTGATCATCTCATCAAAGCGAATGTTCCAACTCCGAGATGCTTGCACCAGCCCATAAATGGATCGCTGGAGCTTGCATACCTTGTTAGCATTCTCAGGGTCGACAAAACCTTCCAGCTGCATCATATACAATTCTTCCTTAAGATGGCCGTTAAGGAATGCCGTTTTGATGTCCATTTGCCATATCTCATAATCATAGTATGCGGCAATTGCTAACATGATTCGGACGGACTTTAGCTTTGCTATGGGAGAGAATGTCTCATCGTAGTCAACCCCTTGAACTTGTCGATAACCCTTAGCGACCAGTCGAGCTTTATAGATGGTAACATTACCATCAGCGTCCGTCTTCTTCTTAAAGATCCATTTGTTTTCTATCGCTCGCCGATCATCGGGCAAGTCTGTCAAAGTCCATACTTCGTTTTCATACATGGATCCTATCTCGGATTGCATGGCTTCAAGCTATTTGTTGGAATCTGGGCCCGCCATCGCTTCTTCATAGTTCGAAGGTTCACCGTTGTCTAACAACATGATTTCCAGGACAGGGTTGCCATACCACTCTGGTGTGGAACGTGTCCTTGTGGACCTACGAAGTTCAGTAGTAACTTGATCTGAAGTACCTTGATCATCATCATTAACTTCCTCTTCAGTTGGTGCTGGCACCACAGGAACATCTTCCTGAGCTGCGCTACTTACCGGTTCAAGAGGTAGTACTTCATCAAGTTCCACTTTCCTCCCACTTACTTCTCTCGAGAGAAACTCTTTCTCCAGAAAGGACCCGTTCTTGGCAACAAAGATCTTGCCTTTAGATCTGAGGTAGAAGGTATACCCAATGGTTTCCTTAGGGTATCCTATGAAGACGCAATTTTCTGACTTGGGTTCAAGCTTTTTAGGTTGAAGTTTCTTGACATAAGCATTGCATCCCCAAACTTTTAGAAACGATAGCTTAGGTTTCTTCCCAAACCATAATTCATATGGTGTCATCTCAATGGATTTAGACGGTGCCCTATTTAAAGTGAATGTAGCTGTCTCTAGAGTGTATCCCCAAATAGATAGCGGTAAATCGGTAAGAGACATCATAGATCGCACCATATCCAATAAAGTGCGATTACGACGTTCGGACACACCGTTACGCTGAGGTGTTCCAGGCGGCGTGAGTTGTGAAACGATTCCATATTTCCTTAAGTGCGTACCAAATTCGTGACTTAAATATTCTCCTCCACAATCTGATCGTAAGAACTTTATCTTTCGGTCACGTTGATTCTCTACCTCATTCTGAAATTCCTTGAACTTTTCAAAGGTCTCAGACTTGTGTTTCATCAAGTAGACATACCCATATCTACTCAAGTCGTCAGTGAGAGTGAGAACATAACGATATCCTCCGCGAGCCTCAATGCTCATCGGACCGCACACATCAGTATGTATGATTTCCAATAAGTTGGTTGCTCGCTCCATTGTTCCGGAGAACGGAGTCTTGGTCATTTTGCCCATGAGGCATGGTTCGCATGTGTCAAATGATTCATAATCGAGAGACTCTAAAAGTCCATCAGCATGGAGCTTCTTCATGCGCTTGACACCAATGTGACCAAGGCGGCAGTGCCACAAGTACGTGGGACTATCGTTATCAACTTTACATCTTTTGGTATTCACACTATGAATATGTGTAACATCACATTCAAGATTCATTAAGAATAAACCATTGACCATCGGGGCATGACCATAAAATATATCTCTCATATAAATAGAACAACCATTATTCTTGGATTTAAATGAGTAGCCATCTCGTATTAAACGAGATCCAGATACAATGTTCATGCTCAAAGCTGGTACTAAATAACAATTATTGAGGTTTAAAACTAACCCCGTAGGTAAATGTAGAGGTAGCGTGCCGACGGCGATCACATCGACCTTGAAACCATTCCCGACGCGCATCGTCACCTCGTCCTTTGCCAGTCTCCACTTATTCCGCAGCTCCTGCTTTGAGTTACAAATATGAGCAACGGCACCGGTATCAAATACCCAGGAGCTACTACGAGTACTGGTAAGGTACACATCAATTACATGTATATCACATATACCTTTAGTGTTGCCGGCCTTCTTGTCCGCTAAGTATTTGGGACAGTTCCGCTTCCAATGTCCGCTTGCCTTGCAATAAAAGCACTCAGTCTCAGGCTTTGGTCCATTCTTTGGCTTCTTCCCGGCAACTGGCTTACCGGGCGCGGCAACTCCCTTGCCGTCCTTCTTGAAGTTCTTCTTACCCTTGCCTTTCTTGAACTTAGTGGTTTTATTCACCATCAACACTTGATGTTCCTTCTTGATCTCTACCTCTACTAATTTCAGCATTGAATATACCTCAGGAATGGTCTTTTCCATCCCATGCATATTGAAGTTCATAACAAAGCTCTTGTAGCTCGGTGGAAACGACTGAAGGATTCTGTCAATAACCGCATCATCCGGGAGATTAACTCCCAGCTGAGTCAAGCGGTTGTGCAACCCAGACATTTTGAGTATGTGCTCACTAACAGAACTATTTTCCTCCATCTTACAACTGAAGAACTTGTCGGAGACTTCATATCTCTCGAACCGGGCGTGAGCTTGGAAAACCATTTTCAGCTCTTCGAACATCTCGTATGCTCTGTGTTGCTTAAAATGCTTTTGGAGCCCCGATTCTAAGCTGTAAAGCATGCCGCACTGAACGAGGGAGTAATCATCAGCACGAGACTGCCAAGCGTTCATAACGTCTTGGTTCTCTGGGATGGGAGCTTCACCTAGCGGTGCTTCTAAGACATAATCTTTCTTTGCAGCTATGAGGATGATCCTTAGGTTCCGGACCCTGTCCGTATAGTTGCTGCCATCATCTTTCAGCTTGGTTTTCTCTAGGAACGCATTGAAGTTGAGGTGGACATGAGCGTTGGCCATTTGATCTACAAGACATTTTTGCAAAGGTTTTTAGACTAAGTTCATGATAATTAAGTTCATATAATCAAATTATTTAATGAACTCCCACTTAGATTAGACATCCCTCTAGTCATCTAAGTGATACATGATCCGAGTCGACTAGGCCGTGTCTGATCATCACATGAGATGGACTAGTCATCATCGGTGAACATCTCCATGTTGATCGTATCTTCCATACGACTCATGTTCGACCTTTCGGTCTCTTGTGTTCCGAGGCCATGTCTGTACATGCTAGGCTCGTCAAGTTAACCTAAGTGTTTATGCATGTGTAAATCTATCTTACACCCGTTGTATGTGAACGTTAGAATCTATCACACCCGATCATCACATGGTGCTTCGAAACAACGAACTTTCGCAACGGCGCACAGTTAGGGGGAACACTTTTCTTGAAATTATTATGAGGGATCATCTTATTTACTACCGTCGTTCTAAGTAAACAAGATGCAAAAACATGATAAACATCACATGCAATCAAATAGTGACATGATATGGCCAATATCATATAGCTCCTTTGATCTCCATCTTCGGGGCTCCATGATCATCTTCGTCACCGGCATGACACCATGATCTCCATCATCATGATCTCCATCATCATGTCTCCATGGAGTTGCTCGCCAACTATTACTTCTACTACTATGGCTAACGGTTTAGCAATAAAGTAAAGTAATTACATGGCGTTGAATCATTGACACGCAGGTCATACAATAATTAAGACAACTCCTATGGCTCCTGCCGGTTGTCATACTCATCGACATGCAAGTCGTGATTCCTATTACAAGAACATGATCTCATACATCAGATATATATCATTCATCACAACTTTTGGCCATATCACATCACAAGGCACATGCTGCAAAAACAAGTTAGACGTCCTCTAATTGTTGTTGCATGTTTTTGCGTGGCTGCAATAGGGTTCCAGCAAGAATTTTTTCTTACCTACGTAAAAGCCACAACGTGATATGCCAACTTCTATTTACCCTTCATAAGGACCCTTTTCATCGAATCCGCTCCAACTAAAGTGGGAGAGACAGACACCCGCTAGCCACCTTATGCAACTAGTGCATGTCAGTCGGTGGAACCTGTCTCACGTAAGCGTACGGGTAAGGTCGGTCCGGGCCGCTTCATCCCACGATACCGCTTAAGCAAAATAAGACTAGTAGTGGCAAGAAAGTTGACAACATCTACGCCCACAAAAAATTGTGTTCTACTCGTGCAAAGAGAACTACGCATAGACCTAGCTCATGATGCCACTGTTGGGGAACGTTGCAGAAAATAAAAAATTTCTACGCTTTCACCAGGATCAATCTATGAATTCATCTAGCAACGAGAGAGAGGAGTGCATCTACATACCCTTGTAGATCGCGAGCGGAAGCGTTCAAGAGAACGGGGTTGAGGGAGTCATACTCGTCGTGATCCAAATCATCGATGATCCTAGTGCTGAACGGACAACACCTCCGCATTCAACACACGTACGGTTGAGGAAGACGTCTCCTCCTTCTTGATCCAGCAAGGGGGAAGGAGAGGTTGATGAAGATCCAGCAGCACGACGGCGTGGTGGTGGATGCAGCAGCGATCTCGGCAGGGCTTCGCCAAGCTTCTGCGAGAGGGAGAGGTGTAGCAGGGGGAGAGGGAGGCGCCAAGAGCATGGGTGCGGCTGCCCTCCCTCCCCCCTTTATATAGGCCCCCTAGGGGGGCGGCCCTAGGAGATGCAATCTCCAAGGGAGGCGGCAGCCAAGGGGGGTGGCTTGCCCCCCAAGCCAAGTGGAGGCGCCCCCACCCCTAGGGTTTCCAACCCTAGGCGCAGGGGGGCAAGGGGGGGTGCACCAGCCCACCAGGGGCTGGTTCCCCTCCCACTTCAGCCCATGGGCCCCTCCGGGATAGGTGGCCCCACCCGATGGACCCCCGGGACCCTTCCGATGGTCCCGGTACAATATCGGTGACCCCCAAAACTTTCCCGATTGCCGAAACTTGACTTCCTATATATAATTCTTTACCTCCGGACCATTCCGGAACTCCTCGTGATGTACGGGATCTCATCCGGGACTCCGAACAACTTTCGGGTTACTGCATACTCATATCTCTACAACCCTAGCGTCACCGAACCTTAAGTGTGTAGACCCTACGGGTTCGGGAGACATGTAGACATGACCGAGACGCCTCTCCGGTCAATAACCAATAGCGGGATCTGGATACCCATGTTGGCTCCCACATTCTCCTCGATGATCTCATCAGATGAACCACGATGTCGAGGATTCAATCAAGCCAGTATACAATTCCCTTTGTCAATTGGTACGTTACTTGCCCGAGATTCGATCGTTGGTATCCCAATACCTCGTTTAATCTCGTTACCGGCAAGTCACTTTACTCGTACCGTAATGCATGATCCCGTGACCAGACACTTGGTCACATTGAGCTAATTATGATGATGCATTACCGAGTGGGCCCAGAGATACCTCTCCGTCATACGGAGTGACAAATCCCAGTCTCAATTCGTGCCAACCCAACAGACACTTTCGGAGATACCCGTAGTGCACCTTTATAGACACCCAGTTACGTTTTGACGTTTGGCACACCCAAAGCACTCCTACGGTATCCGGGAGTTGCACAAACTCATGGTCTAAGGAAATGATACTTGACATTTGGAAAAGCTCTAGCTAAACAAACTACACGATCTTTGAGCTATGCTTAGGATTGGGTCTTGTCCATCACATCATTCTCCTAATGATGTGATCCCGCTATCAATGACATCCAATGTCCATAGTCAGGAAACCATGACTATCTGTTGATCAACGAGCTAGTCAACTAGAGGCTCACTAGGGACACGTTGTGGTCTATGTATTCACACGTGTATTACGATTTCCGGATAACACAATTATAGCATGAATAACAGACAATTATCATGAACAAAGAAATATAATAATAACCATTTTATTATTGCCTCTAGGGCATATTTCCAACAATGTGTTGCATCTAGTTTTAGTTATGGATGGGTGTGTTGAGGAACTCAACGTCTTTGGGGTGGTCCTAAGAAAGAAGCATGATACGTCCATTTTGCATCATGCTTTTATATCAATATTTATTGCATTATGGACTGTTATTACACGTTATGTCACAATACTTATGTCTATTCTCTCTTATTTTACAAGGTTTACATGAAGAGGGAGAATGCTGACAGCTAGGATTCTGGGCTGGAAAAGGAGCAAATATTAGAGACCTATTCTGCATAGCTCCAAAAGTCCTAAAACTCCACGAAAGTCATTTTTGGAATTAATAAAAAATACTGGCAAAGAAATCAGTGTCAGGGGGCCCACACCCTGGTCACGAGGGTGGGGGGCGCGCCCACCCCCCTAGGGCGCCCCCCTGCCTCGTGGGCCCCCTGACAGGCCTCCGGTGCCCATCTTCTGCTATATGAGGTCTTTTACCCTGGAAAAAATCATAAGCAAGCTTACGGGACGAAACTCCGCCGCCACGAGGTGGAACCTTGGCGGAACCAATCTAGGGCTCCGGTGGAGCTGTTCTGCCGGGGAAACTTCCCTTCGGAAGGGGGAAATCATCATCATCATCATCACCAACAATCCTCTCATCGGGAGGGGGTCAATCTCCATCAACAACTTCACCAGCACCATCTCCTCTCAAACCCTAGTTCATCTCTTGTATCCAATCTTTGTATCAAAACCTCAGATTGGTACCTGTGGGTTGCTAGTAGTGTTGATTACTCCTTGTAGTTGATGCTAGTTGGTTTATTTGGTGGAAGATCATATGTTCAGATCCTTAGTGCATATTAATACCCCTCTGATTATAAACACGAATATGCTTTGTGAGTAGTTACGTTTGTTCCTGAGGACATGGGAGAAGTCTTGCTATTAGTAGTCATGTGAATTTGGTATTCGTTCGATATTTTGATGAGATGTATGTTATCTTTCTCTAGTGGTGTTATGTGAACGTCGACTACATGACACTTCACCATTGTTTGGGCCTAGAGGAAGGCACTGGGAAGTAATAAGTAGATGTTGGGTTGCTAGAGTGATAGAAGCTTAAACCCTAGTTTATGCGTTGCTTTGTAAGGGGCTGATTTGGATCGACATGTTTCATGCTATGGTTAGGTTTACCTTAATACTTCTTTTGTAGTTGCGGATGCTTGCAATAGGGGTTAATCATAAGTGGGATGCTTTTCCAAGAAAGGGCAGTACCCAAGCACCGGTCCACCCACATATCAAATTATCAAAGTAACAAACACAAATCATATGAGCGTGATGAAAACTAGCTTGACGATAATTCCCATGTGTCATCGGGGGCACTTTTCTCATATAAGAACTTGTCCGGGCTTGTCCTTTGCTACTAAAAGGATCAGGCCACCTTGCTGCACCTTATTACTTTCATTGCTTCTTACCAGTTACAAATTATCTTATCAGAAAACTATCTGTTACCTACAATTTCAGTGCTTGCAGAGAATACCTTACTGAAAACCGCTTGTCATTTCCTTCTGCTCCTCGTTGGGTTCGACACTCTTACTTATCGAAAGGACTACGATAGATCCCCTACACTTGTGGGTCATCAAGACTCTTTTCTGGCGCCGTTGCCGGGGAGTGAAGCACCTTTGGTAAGTGGAACTTGGTAAGGAAAAATTTATATAGTGTGCTGAAATTTACTGTCACTTGTTACTATGGAAACTAATCCTTTGAGGGGCTTGTTCGGGGTATCTTCACCCCGACGAGTAGAGCAAAGAGTTGCTCCTCAACCTACTGAACCTACTGAAAATGTTTACTTTGAAATTCCTTCGGGTATGGTAGAGAAACTGCTAGCTAATCCTTTTACAAGAGATGGAACATTACATCCCGACTTGCACCTAATCTATGTAGATGAAGTTTGTGGATTATTTAAGCTTGCATGTATGCCTGAGGATGTTATCAATAAGAAGGTTTTCCCTTTATCTTTGAAGGGAGACACATTGACATGGTATAGGCTATGTGATGATATGGGATCCTGGAACTATAAACGATTGAAGTTGGAATTTCACCAGAAGTTCTATCATATGCATCTTGTTCATCATGATCGTAATTACATATATAATTTTTGGCCCCGCGAAGGAGAAAGCATCGCTCAAGCTTGGGGGAGGCTTAAGTCAATGTTATATTCATGCCCCAATCATGAGCTCTCAAGAGAAATGATTATTCAAAAAAATTATGCTCGGCTTTCTCTCAACAATCGCACCATGCTTGATACTTCTTGTGCTGGGTCTTTTATGATGAAGACTATTGAATTCAAGTGGGATTTATTGGAAAGAATTAAACGCACCTAAGTTTGATTGTGTTAAATCTTTTATGGATACCGATGTTTTTCGTGGATTTAGCACTAAATATGGACTTGAATCTGAGATAGTAGCTTCTTTCTGTGAATCATTTGCTACTGATGTTGATCTCCCTAAGGAGAAGTGGTTTAAATATAATCCTCCCACTGAAGTAAAATTAGTTGCACCTATTAAAGTTGAAGAAAATACTATCACTTATAATGATCCTATTGTCCCTACTACTTATATTGAGAAACCTCCTTTCCTTGTTAGGATAAAGGATCATGCTAAAACTTCAACTGTGGTCAATAAAAGCAATATTAAGACATATAAACCCCCTGAGCAAATTCAAGTTTAACCTAATGTTGTTGTGGTTAAAGATCTCTTGGCTGATAATATTGATGGGCATGTTATTTATTTCTGTGATGAAGCTGCTAGAATTGCTAAACCTGATGCTAAGAAACACAGACCCGATGTAGGTATGCCTGTTATTTCTGTGAAAATAGGAGATCATTGTTATCATGGCTTACGTGATATGGGTGCTAGTGCTAGTGCAATACCTATCTCTTTATATCAAGAAATTATGCATGACATTGCACCTGCTGAGATAGAAGATATTGATGTTACAATTAAGCTAGCTAATAGAGATACTATTTCACCAATTGGGATTGTTAGAGATGTTGAAGTCTTGTATGGGAAAGCTAAATATCCTGCTGATTTTCTCGTTCTTGGTTCCCCACAAGATAACTTTGTCCTATTATATTTGGTAGACCCTTCTTAAATACTGTTAAAGCTAGAATTGATTGCAAAAAAGATGTTGTCACGATTGGCTTGGATGATATGACTCATGAGTTTAATTTTGCTAAATTTCGTAGACAACCACATGATAAAGAACTCTCTAGTAAGGATGAAATTATTGGTCTTGCTTCTATTGTTGTGCCTCCTACTGATCCTTTAGAACAATATTTGCTAGATCATGAAAATGATATGTTCATGAATGAAAGAAGGGAAATAGATGAAGTATTCATTAAACAGGGTCTTATTTTGAAACACAACTTACCTGTTGAAATCCTAGGGGATCTTCCATCACCCAAGGGTGATCCCATGTTTGAGCTTAAACCATTACCTGATAATCTTAAATATGCTTATCTTGATGAAAAGAAGATATATCCTGTTATTATTAGTGCTAACCTTTTAGAGCAGGAAGAGGAAAGATTATTGAAAACTCTGAAGAAGCACTGTGCTGCTATTGGGTATACTCTTGATGATCTTAAGGGCATTAGTCCCACTCTATGCCAACACAAAATTAAGCTGGAAGAAGACGCCAAACCAGTTATCGATCATCAACAACGATTAAACCCTAAGATGAAGGAAGTGGTAAGAAAGGAAATACTAAATCTCCTAGAGGCAGGTATAATTTATCCCGTTGCTGATAGTACGTGGGTAAGTCCTGTCCATTGTGTCCCTAAGAAGGGAGGTATTACTGTTGTTCCTAATGATAAAGATGAATCGACCCCGCAAAGAATTATTACAGGTTATAGGATGGTAATTTATTTCTGCAAATTAAATAAAGCTACTAAAAATGATCATTACCCTTTACCTTTTATTGATCAAATGCTAGAAAGACTATCCAAACATACACTTTTTGCTTTCTAGATGGTTACTCTGGTTTTTCTCAAATACCCGTGTCAGCGGATGATCAAGAAAAGACCACTTTTACTTGCCCTTTCGGTACTTTTGCTTATAGATGTATCCTTTTGGTTTATGTAATTCACCTGCTACTTTTCAAAGATGCATGATGGCTATATCGTCTGACTTTTGTGAAAAGATTTGTGAGGTATTCATGGATGATTTTTTCGTTTATGGATCCTCTTTTGATGATTGCTTGAGCAACCTTGAACGAGTTTTGCAGAGATGCAAAGATACTAGTCTTGTTTTGAACTAGGAGAAGTGCCACTTTATGGTTAATGAAGGCATTGTCTTGGGGCATAAAATTTCTGAAAGAGGTATTGAAGTTGATAAAGCTAAAGTTGATGCAATTGAAAAGATGCCATGTCCCAAGGACATCAAAGGTATAAGAAGCTTCCTTGGTCATGCCGGTTTTTATAGGAGGTTCATTAAGGACTTTTCCAAAATCTCTAGGCCTCTGACTAATCTATTACAAAAAGATATTCCTTTTGTCTTCGATGATGATTGTGTAGAAGCATTTGAAATACTTAAGAAAGCTTTAGTTTCTGCACCTATTGTTCAACCTCCTAATTGGAATTTACCCTTTGAAATTATGTGTGATGCTAGCGATTATGCTGTAGGTGCTGTTCTAGGACAAAGAGTTGATAAGAAACTAAATGTTATTCAATATGCTAGTAAAACTCTAGACAGTGCCAAGAGAAATTATGCTACTACTGAAAAAGAATTTTTAGCAGTTGTATTTTCTTGTGATAAGTTAAGACCTTATATTGTTGATTCTAAAGTAACTATTCACAGTGATCATGCTGCTATTAAATATCTTATGGAAAAGAAATATGCTAAACCTAGACTTATTAGGTGGGTCCTCTTGCTACAAGAATTTGATTTACATATTATTGATAGAAAGGGAGCTGAGAACCCAGTTGCAGACAACTTGTCTAGGTTAGAGAATGTTCTTGATTACCCACTACCTATTAATGATAGCTTTCCTGATGAACAATTAGCTGTCATAAATGCTTCTCGTACTACCCCATGGTATGCTGATTATGCTAATTACATTGTTGCTAAATTCATACCACCTAGTTTTACATATCAGCAAAAGAAAAAGTTCTTCTATGATTTAAGACATTACTTCTGGGATGACCCACACCTTTATAAAGAAGAAGTAGATGGTGTTATTAGACATTGTGTACCTGAGCATGAACAGGAACAGATCCCACGCAAGTGTCACTCCGAGGCATATGGAGGACACCACGCTGGAGATAGAACTGCACATAAGGTATTGCAATCCTGTTTTTATTGGCCTACTCTCTTCAAAGATGCCCGTAAGTTTGTCTTGTCTTGTGATGAATGTTAAAGAATTGGTAAAGTAGACGTCAAGAAATGCCTATGAACTGTTCTCTTGTTATTGAACCATTTGATGTTTGGGGCTTTGATTATATGGGACCTTTTCCTGCCTCTAATGGGTATACACATATTTTAGTTGTTGTTGATTATGTTACTAAGTGGGTAGAAGCTATTCCAACTAGTAGTGCTGATCATAACACCTCTATTAAGAAGCTTAAAGAAGTTATTTTTCCGAGGTTTGGAGTCCCTAGATACTTAATGACTGATGGTGGTTCTCATTTTATTCATGGTGCTTTTCGTAGAATGCTTTCTAAGTATGATGTTAACCATAGAATTGCATCTCCTTATCACCCACAGTCTGGTGGCCAAGTAGAGCTGAGTAACAAAGAACTTAAATTAATTTTGCAAAAGACTGTTAATAGATCTAGAAAGAATTGGTCCAAGAAACTTGATGATGCATTATGGGCTTATAGAACTGCATATAAAATCCTATTGGTATGTCTCCATATAAAATGGTTTATGGAAAAGCTTGTCACTTACCTCTCGAACTAGAACATAAGGCATATTGGGCTATTAAAGAGCTTAATTATGATTTCAAACTTGACGGTGAGAAAAGGTTATTTGACATTAGCTCACTTGATGAATGGACAACCCAAGCTTATGAAAATGCCAAACTATTTAAAGAAAAAGTTAAAAGATGGCACGACAAGAGGATACAAAAGCGTGAGTTTAATGTAGGTGACTGTGTGTTGTTCTTCAACTCTCGTTTAAGATTTTTTGCAGGAAAACTTCTTTCTAAATGGGAAGGCCCTTACGTTATCGAGGAAGTCTATCGTTCCGGTGCCATAAAAATCAACAACTTCGAGGGCACAAATCCGAAGGTGGTGAACGGTCAAAGAATCAAACATTATATCTCAGGTAACCCAATAAATGTTGAAACTAACATTATTGAAACCGTAACCCCGGAGGAATACATAAGGGACACCTTCCAGAACGTTCGAGACTCCGAAAAGGAATAGGTACATGGTATGGTAAGTAAACCGACTCCAAATTAATTTTAACAACAGTATTTCTCTGTTTTGGAATATTTAAGAAAATAGAAAAATAAGAAGTAGTCCAGGAAGGACATGAGGCCTCCACGAGGGTGGAGGGCGCGCCCTACCTTACTGGGCGCGCCCCCTGCCTCGTGGGCACCTCGTGTGCTCTCCGGACTCTGTTTTCTTGCATGATACTTCTTTTGGTCGGTAAAAATTCATTATATAATCTCCCGGAGGTTTTGACCACCGTATCATGCAAATATCTCCTGTCTTTGTTTCGAGCTGTTTTTCTGACAGATCTAGATCACCATGACGTATTCAAGTGCCCCCAAGGACAAGTTCTTTGAGAAGGTCATCAGTCCCTACCTCGCAGAGGTGCTGCAACACCCTCAAACCATTGAGATGCATGAGGGAGTGCTGCACATCCGCGATGTTGAGGGACCAAGGAGGACCGGAAGCATGGAGACAAGGCTTGAAGCAATGAATCAACAAGTTTTCAAGTGCCAAGGGATGGTGGAACACGGACTCAATGCCAACCAGATGATGATTGCAGAGTTCACCAACAAGCACAACCTGGATGCCAAGGACATTGGGGAGGCCATCTTCAAGCTTCATGAGAAAATCGAGCACCTCCAAGCCCAGATCTATGACCTGCAAAACCAAAACCATGAGTATGGATGATGAGGATGAGCCAACCGATCCTAACATAATTTTGGAGGAGCCGGACGACGAAGCCTCAAAATCAGATAAAGATGTCTCCGACGCGACCGGACTTCCACTAGATTTTTATAGGGGTATAGATTCAAGAGGATAAGTTTGGCTGCAGATTTGAGGATCCCGGAGACTCGATCATCTTTCTATGATGGGGAGCCTATGCCTTGGAAGACGGAGGACAAGCCTACATCATCAACAACAACACCTTCTTCACCAGCAAAGGAGACATAATCACATGGGTATGGGCACTCCCCTTGGCAACTGCCAAGCTTGGGGGAGTTGCCCCGGTATCCTATCACCACCACACTCCTCTCTTTACATTTTTTCTTAGTTCGTTCCTCTTGGTAATAGCTTGATTCTAGTAGAATAAAGTTTGGTATGAATTAGTTTCGAGTTTTGCTTTGTGATCCATCTATGTAATCGAGTCCGTGAGCTATCTATAATAAAGATTAGTGTTGAGTCAAGGGCTTTTCTATTCTGTTATGATCTTGAGAAAAATAGAAAGAATAAAGAGAAACAAAAGAAACTCTGTTGATCTTATGGATAGTTATGACTTCACACATAAAGAGTATGAGGCATAAAAGTTGTTGAGAGTTGGCAAACATAGTTTTGGTCATCGTTGCAATTAATAGGAAGTAATAAAGAAAGAGAGGTTCTTACATGCAAATATACTATCTTGGACATCTTTTATAATTGTGAGCACTCGTTAAAGTATGACATGCTAAAG
The DNA here is from genome assembly GCF_018294505.1 of Triticum aestivum. Classification (NCBI taxonomy): domain Eukaryota; kingdom Viridiplantae; phylum Streptophyta; class Magnoliopsida; order Poales; family Poaceae; genus Triticum; species Triticum aestivum. The sequence goes on from NC_057804.1 coordinate 141,404,007, forward strand.
AGTCGATGTTGGACAAGGAAGACAACGTAATGGGTTATGCTTTCTCACATCTTAGTTAAAGTATATTGTCATGGATCGTCCAACATGTTGATCTTGCCTTTCCCCCTCATGCTAGCCAAATTCCTTGCGCCAAGTGAAAATTACTTGTGCTTCCGAAATACCCTTAAACCAGTTTTACCATGAGAGTCCACCATATCTACCTATGGATTGAGTAAGATCCTTCAAGTAAGTTGTCATGTTGCATGCAATAAAAATTGCTCTCTAAATATGTATGACTTATTAGTTTGGAGAAAATAAGCTTTATACGATCTTGTGATATGGAAGTAATAAAAGCGACAGACTGCATAATAAAGTTTCATATCATAAGTGGCAATATAAAGTGACGTTCTTTCGCACCAAGATTTTGTGCATTCAACCATAAAAGCACATGACAACCTCCCCTCCCCTCTTCGAAGGGCCTATCTTTTACTTTATGCAAGAGTCAAGGTGATCTTCACCTTTCCTTTTTATTTTATCCTTTGGCAAGCACCTCGTGTTGGAAAGACCCTGATACATATATCCAATTGGATGTACGTTAGCATGAACTATTATTATTGACATTGCCCTTGAGGTAAAACGTTGGGAGGCAACACTATAAGCCCCTATCTTTCTCTGTGTCCCATTGAAACTCCATAACCACAAGTATTGCGTGAGTGTCAGCAATTATGAAAGACTAAATGATAGTTGAGTATGTAGACTTGCTGAAAAGCTCTTATGATTGACTCTTCCCAATGCTATGATAAATTGCAATTGCTTAAATGACTAAGATTATAGTTTGTTAGTTCTCAATGAAGTTTCTGAACCATACTTGACATTGTAAATTGATTGTTACTTGAGCATAAGAAATTATATGACAATATATATATATATATATATATATATATATATATATATATGTTGCTGTTATAAGAATGACCATGATGCCTGCATGTCCGTATTTTATTTTTATCGACACCTCTATCTCTAAACATGTGGACATATTTTTTGATTTCGGCTTCCGCTTGAGGACAAGCGAGGTCTAAGCTTGGGGGAGTTGACACGTCCATTTTGCATCATGCTTTTATATCAATATTTGTTGCATTATGGACAGTTATTACATGTTATGTCACAATACTTATGTCTATTCTCTCTTATTTTACAAGGTTTACATGAAGAGGGAGAATGCCGGCAGCTAGGATTCTGGGCTGGAAAAGGTGAAAATATTAGAGACCTATTCTGCACAGCTCCAAAAGTCCTAAAACTCCAAGAAAGTCATTTTTGGAATTAATAAAAAATACTGGCGAAGGAATCAGCATCAGGGGGCCTACACCCTGGTCACGAGGGAGGGGGGCGCGCCCACCCCCCTAGGGCACGCCCCCCTGCCTCGTGGGCCCCCTGACAGGCCTCCGGTGCCCATCTTCTGCTATATGAGATCTTTTACCCTGGAAAAAATCATAAGCAAGCTTACGGGACGAAACTCCGCTGCCACGAGGCGGAACCTTGGCGGAACCAATCTAGGGCTCCGGCTGAGCTGTTCTGCCGGGGAAACTTCCCTCTGGAAGGGGGAAATCATAACCATCATCATCACCAACGATCCTCTCATCAGAAGGGGGTCAATCTCCATCAACATCTTCACCAGCACCATCTCCTCTCAAACCCTAGTTCATCTCTTGTATCCAATCTTTGTATCAAAACCTCAGATTGGTACCTGTGGGTTGCTAGTAGTGTTGATTACTCCTTGTAGTTGATGCTAGTTGGTTTATTTGTTGGAAGATCATATGTTCAGATCCTTAATGCATATTAATACCCCTTTGATTATGAACATGAATATGCTTTGTGAGTAGTTACGTTTGTTCCTGAGGATATGGGAGAAGTCTTGCTATTAGTAGTCATGTGAATTTGGTATTCGTTTGATATTTTCATGAGATGTATGTTGTCTTTTCTCTAGTGGTGTTATGTGAACGTAGACTACATGACACTTCACCATTGTTTGGGCCTAGAGGAAGGCATTGGGAAGTAATAAGTAGATGATGGGTTGCTAGAGTGATAGAAGCTTAAACCCTAGTTTATGCGTTGCTTCATAAGGGGCTGATTTGGATCGACATGTTTCATGCTATGGTTAGGTTTACCTTAATACTTCGTTTGTAGTTGCGGATGCTTGCAATAAGGGTTAATCATAAGTGGGATTCTTGTCCAAGAAAGGGCAGTACCCAAGCACCAGTCCACCCACATATCAAATTATCAAAGTAACGAACGTGAATCATATGAGCGTGATGAAAACTAGCTTGACGATAATTCCCATGTGTCCTCGGGAGCACTTTTCTCATATAAGAACTTGTCCAGGCTTGTCCTTTGCTAATAAAAGGATTGGGCCACCTTGCTGCACCTTATTTACTTTCATTGCTTGTTACCCGTTATAAATTATCTTATCACAAAACTATCTGTTACCTACAATTTCAGTGCTTGCAGAGAATACCTTACTGAAAACCGCTTGTCATTTCCTTCTGCTTCTCATTGGGTTCGACACTCTTACTTATCAAAAGGACTACGATAGATTCCCTACACTTGTGGGTCATCAAAGCACAAGCGTTGTTAGTTGAGAGTAGGCAATGATTGTCAGTGTTGAAAGGATCGATATAGTTGACTAGAGGGGAGGGTGAATAGGCAACTAATACTTTTTAAACTTTTCTGTACCAAATTAAAATTTGCATCAAAGTAGGTTGTCTAGATATGCAACTAGGTGAGCAACTATATGATGCAACAACAACTAGCACACAAGCAAGCAAGGGATACAACACAAATAAGCTTGCACAAGTAAAGGCATGAGTTAACCAAGAGTGGAGCCGGTGGAGACGAGGATGTGTTACCGAAGTTCCTTCCTTTTGAGGGGAAGTCCGTCTCTGTTAGAGCGGTGTGGAGGCACAATGCTCCCCAAGAAGCCACTAGGGCCACCGTAATCTCCTCGCGCCCTCACACAATGCGAGATGCCGTGATTCCACTATTGGTGCCCTTGAAGGTGGCGACCAAACCTTTACAAACAAGGTTGGGGCAATCTCCACAACTTAATTGGAGGCTCCCAACGACACCACGAAGCTTCACCACAATGGACTATGGCTCTGCGGTGACCTCAACCGTCTAGGGTGCTCAAACACCCAAGAGTAACAAGATCCGCTAGGGATTGTGGGGGGAATCAAATTTCTCTTGGTGGAAGTGTAGATCTGGGCCTTCCCAACCACTCCCGAGCAAATCAACAAGTTTGATTGGCTAGGGAGAGAGATCTGGCGAAAATGGAGCTTGGAGCAACAATGGATATTTTGGGGGAAGAGGTAGGTCAACTTTGGGGAAGAAGACCCCTTTATATAGTGGGGGGAACAATCCAACCGTTACCCCCCAAGCAGCCCCGCAGAGAGCGGTACTACGGCTTGGGTGGACGGTACTACCGCTATGCCAGCGGTGCTGCCACTCACAAGAGGGGAGCAGGGTCGTGGCCCAAGAGCGGTACTACCGCGGAGGTACGGGTGGTACTACCTCTCGGGAGCGGTACTACCGCCACTACTGCCGCGACAAGTACCGCAAAACCCGACACGAGAAAAAAAGGGCTCGAGTCAAGGCGGTAGTGGCCCGGAGCCACAGCGGTGCTACGGCAGAAACCAGTAAGCGGTACTACCGCTGTGGAGCGGTACTACCGCTTGCTGTCTTTGGCGGTACTACCGCTGTGGCCCATGGTACTACCGCTGGGGCTAGACAAAGAGAGCAGAGAGGGGAATGAGAACTCCATTGAAGCGGGAAGGAACAGTGGGTGCAATAAGTATGTGTACGTGTTGATTCCATCCAAGCCATACCAAAGCGGATCCCCTCTTGATAGTACGGTGACTCCTATGCAACTTGTCCACCAACAGAGAAGCGAAGGAGCTGCACCGTCTTGAATAAAGCACCGAGGGGAGGGAATCGTCTCGTGCCAAAGGATGAATCTCTGAAAATCTCAACGCACACGATTAGTCCGCAAAAGCATTGTCATCAATCACCAAAACACCTTGGGGATAAATATGCCCTTACAATCTCCCCCTTTTTGGTGGACTGATGAGAATACGGGATTTGCACAAACAGGGAGAGACAAAGGACATGCGCAAACCCCACAACTCACAAATGTAGATGGGCTCCCCCTAGATGTGTGCTATCTAGATAGGTGCTTTGGATTGCACGACACACATGCTAGGATCAACGCTCCCCCTACATTTTGTAGACCAACACCCTAAGCAAGATATATGAGAGCAAAGTATATATAACAAGATAAGCATGCATCTCATAAGACACCGACGTACTAGATAGACATAGATAATGATAATAAGGATAAGGTAGCATATGTCTCACACCATATGTCTGGAACTTATGTCTCACTGGCACAAAAACAAGCAAAGAAAACATTGAGAAAACACACCACAAAGAAAACACACTCGCAAAGCAGACAACGGCACAAATCCCTAAACTCTCTCCCCCTTTGGCATCGAGACACCAAAAAGAGAGGGAGTGTTGCTATGACTCCAGGTGAGAGAATGTGAGAGTCTCGAACATCAGATCCCAGCGGGATCGTCTGCACTGCCGTCGTCGGTCGGGAACTGCTCGGCATCAGAATCTGTCCAAGGGCAGTGCTGCTGAATCCACTCCTCCTCCTCAGTAAGCTGGTCCTCAGATCCACTGTAAACGGTGGCACCCAACTGACGCATGAGCTCCTTGTGACGACCCCTAGCCTTCTTCTCAGCCACATGAGTCATGTACTGACCGTGAGCCTCCATGCAGAACAACTTCTTCACCTTGAGCTTGAGCTTCTATGCCCAAGAGGGCTCTGCCCCAGAAGGCACATAGTCATCATCATCAGCAGCATCAGTCTCCTCTTCATTCTCCATGTCGGCAACAGAAGATGTAGCCCCAGACCTAGGGACCTGGGTGCCCCAGTTATCCTTCTTCCTCAGACGCTTGATCTCATGAGACACCAACTCTCCAGTCTCAAGCATAACCTTGGGATAGACCTTATCCCAGGCCTTCTCAATGAGCAGCATGATGAAAGGACCATAGATCGGGCACTTGCGCTCAGAGATAGCAGATAAGATCTCAGACCACATAACATGAGAAATGTCCAAAGACTCACCCGTGTTAGCCTCCTTCTCATGTTGGCAGAAGAGAAGCATGTCCACAAGAAAGGAGTGAACCATATCCTGATTCCCGATATGTGGGAAGAGAGTCTCCCGGAAGACACGGTGAAGAATGTCCAGATAGGCAGGCAGCTCATATGTTACCTTCTTAGTCTCAGGGTTGATCTTCTGAGTGCAGTAGGGCCAGAGAGCTTGCTTGTGAGTGGAGGTTGTCTTACTTTGGGGGCGAAAGCCAACAGGAGTCTCAAGCACGTGATGTTCCACTCCAAGCAACTCCATGAATGCCTTCCACTTGATAGAAAGTAACTTGCCATTGGTCATCCAAGTCAGAGTCCGGTCCTCATCAGTCCCTAGATGGACCGTGGCATAGAATTGGGCCACAATATCAGCATCATAGTCTTTGTTGAACTGCATGATACTGAGAATGTTCAGCTGAGTGCACATCTGAAAAGCTTCACCAAAGTACTCAGGATCCTTCTCCATATAGTCTGTGTCAATGGAGCGTACATCCACATAGAGGTTCTTCTAGGCCTTGAGCACATCAAAGAAAATGGCAAACTGAAAGCGGTTCCAGAACGGACGGTTGACCAAAGTGGGTTCTTGGTCTTCCACATAGGGGTTGCGGCGACACCTTGCCCAGAACTCCTTGGCATTCACTTGAGGCACAGTTTTTCCCTTTGGCTTTGGCTTGACGGCAGACTTCTTCGGGAGCTGAGGTGGAGGTGGAGCACTAGTGGAACCTCCTGCTGACTCAGATGTGCGGTAGCGCTTCGACGTGGCACGACCGGGGTTGACACGGCGAGCTTGATGCTCAAGATGTTCATCACCTGGAACCAAACACAAGAGCACGCAAAACAACCAGAAAGAACGAGCATAAGCCACCAAACTCAACAAAAAGGATCATGGAATGGGAGGAGCACGATGGAACTTGGTAGCCAGCGGTAGTACCACGACCTGTAGGCGACAGTACCGCTCCAAGCGGTAGTACCACGAGGTGGGGAAACAGCGCTTTCCTACTGCCATGGTCAAATCCGGCACTACCGTCCTACCAAATTCAAAAATACTCCTACCAATCACTAATCCAAACCGCCTAGTTGCCTTCTCCATCCTACTCAAGCCTAGATTTAGCCAAAAAACTAGAGATGCAACCACTATTGCCCCTAAGATGCGAGATTGGAAATCTAGACAAGAAGAGAGAGGGAATGGGGGTAATACCGGCATCCATGGCAAGAGGACGAGGTGGGGATCGACTCCACCGAAGGGAATGGAGAGGGACGCCCCGGAGAAGGAGATCCGCCTGAGCCCTCCCGCGGCGAGCAGTTGCTGGAGAGACGAAACGGAGCGAGGGGGCGAGCGAATGGGTATGGGGGAGAAGGAAACTCCCCCTGTCCCGATATAACCCCCTGACCCCGCCCCGCAGCGGTAGTACCGCGCTGGTGGGTGGTAGTACCGCTTATAAGCGGTAGTACCGCGCACCACCAGCGGTAGTACCGCCCAACAACTTATGGCCACTAGACAGTACGGCTATGCTAAAAAAGAAACAGAAAAACAACTGCAAGAAGCAGAGGAAAGACTAACACGACAGCAAACACACTAGCAAAGGGCCAAGACACACCTCTACAAGAGAGGACGGTGGCCGAGGCCACCTATGTTTGAGTCAAGAGGTATGGCATCCCGAAGATTTTAACCTTGGACCCATGACCAAAACTCGTCCTTGAAGCACAAGTACCATAAAAAATGGTTAATGTGAAAGACTAGATCACTTTATGCATAATAGGGGGGGGGAGAGTTCATTGAGTGAACAACACTCCCCCTATGTCCATGCCTACACCTAAACTAGACAACAAGTTGAGTGAGGTGGGGTGTGCAAGGGTTCAAGTCACATTGCTCAAATCAATGATATTTAGCTCATGCCTTAACTCACGAAATCTTGCTTCATCCAAGGGCTTCGTGAAAATATCTGCAAGGTTATCATGAGTGTTAACATACTTGAGCTCGATCTCCCCTCGCCTAATGTGATCCCGGATGAAGTGATACCGAATCTCAATATGCTTCGTCTTGAAGTGTTGCACCGGGTTGAGAGAAATCTTGATGGCACTTTAATTATCACACCAAAGAGGCACTTTGTCACAAATGACACCGTATTCCTTTAAAGTTTGCCTCATCCATAAGAGCTGTGCACAACAACTTCCAGCCGCCACATATTCTGCTTCGGTGGACGAGAGAGACACACAACTTTGCTTCTTGGAAGACCAACTCACCAAAGAGCAACCAAAAATTGGCACCCTCCGAAAGTGGACTTCCTATCCACTTTGTCTCCCACCCAATCGGAATCCGTGAAACCTTCAAGCTTGAAGTTTGCTCCTCTTGGGTACCATAAGCCAAAGTTTGGCGTATGAGCCAAATATCGAAAGATTCGCTTGACCTCCACATAGTGGCTTTCCTTTGGTGCGGCTTGAAGCCGTGCACAAATTCCCACACTCAACATGATATCCAGTCTAGATGCACAAAGGTAAAGCAAGGATCCAATCATGGAGCGATATACCTTTTGATCCACCGCTTTACCATTGGGATCAATGTCAAGTTGGCACTTGGTAGCCATTGGAGTAGAAGCCAGCTTGACATCACTTAGCTTGAATCTTTTTAGCATGTATTGAGTGTATTTGGCTTGGTTGATGAAGGTACCTTCTCTTCTTTGTTTGATATCAAAACCAAGGAAGAACTTCAACTCTCCCATCGAAGACATCTTGAACTTAGAGGTCATGAGAGCGGTGAATTCCTCATTGAAAGCTTTGTTAGGGGAACCAAAGATAATATCATCAACATATAGTTGGCATACAAACAACTCCCCTTTGACCTTCTTAGTAAAAATAGTGGGATCGATTTGCCCAACCTCAAATCCATGATCTTGTAACAACTCGGTAAGGTGGTCATACCATGCACGTGGGGCTTGTTTAAGGCCATAGAGTGCCTTATCGAGTTGATACACATGATCTGGGAAGTAGGGATCCTCGAATCCGGGGGGTTGCTTGACATACACCAACTCATTAATAGGACCATTAAGAAAAGCACTTTTCACATCCATTTGTTGTAACTTAAAGTTGTGATGGGACGCATAAGAAATCAACAAACGAATGGATTCAAGGCGAGCAATGGGAGCAAAGGTTTCACCGTAGTCGATACCCTTGACTTGGGAGTAGCCTTGTGCTACCAATCTTGCCTTGTTGCGAATGATGTTCCCATGAGCGTCTTGCTTGTTCTTGAAAATCCACTTGGTTCCAATGACGTTATGGTTCCCCGACGGCCTTGGCACCAACCTCCACACCTTGTTGTACTCGAAGTTGTTGAGTTCTTCATGCATGGCATTAAGCCAATCCGAATCTTCGAGCGCCTCATAGACCTTTTGGGGTTCAACACAAGAGACAAACGCGTGATGTTCACAATAGTTTGCTAATTGTCTACGAGTGCTTACCCCCTTTCTTAGGCTTCCAACCACATTCTCCATGAGATGGCCTTTGGTGGTGAGTTTGGAAGCAATCTTCACGGCACGACGCTCTAATTCCTCCTCGGATGTGGAAGGAGGAGGATCAACTTGATTATCTTGAGCGTCGTCTTGAGCTTGTTCAAGATCTTGAGCTTGCTCTTGATCTTGAACTTGCTCGAGGGTAGAACTTGACCTTGGGCATCATTTGGTGGATTTTTTCACCATCTTGAGGTTGATCTTGCCCTTGGTCTTGTTCACGAGGTTGAGGGCCTTCACTTTGTTCTTCGGAAGCATGTGGGTCTTGGGTTGGTGATGGCTCCACTTGAGTGGAGCATTGTCCTTCTCCTTCGGCCGCAAGGGGTTCCTCAATGGGTAGGATATGACCCACACCCATTCTTCTTATGGCTCGGGGAAGAATTTCATCACCTACATCACAAGTACCACTTTGCTCCACTTGGGAGCCATTATTTTCGTCAAACTCCGTGTTACATGTCTCCTCAATGAGTCCAGTGGACTTATTGAGGACACGGTAAGCATGAGAGTTTGCAGCATAACCAACAAATATGCCCTCATAAGCTCTAGCCTCAAATTTAGACAAACGAACACCTTTCTTGAGAATGAAATGTTGGGGAACGTTGCAGAAAATAAAAATTTTTCCTACGGTTTCACCAAGATCCATCTATGAGTTCATCTAAGCAATGAGTGATAGGAGAGAGATGCATCTACATACCACTTGTAGATCGCGTGCGGAAGCGTTTAAGAGAACGGGGTTGAGGTAGTCGTTCTCGTCGTGATCCTATCACCGGAGATCCTAGCGCCGAACGGACGGCACCTCTGCGTTCAACACACGTACGGTCAGCGTGACGTCTCCTCTGTCTTGATCCAGCAAGGGGGAAGCAGAGGTTGATGAAGATCCAGCAGCACAACGGCGTGGTGGTGGATGCAGCAGAACTCCGGCAGGGCTTCGCCAAGCAGCTGCGGGAGGAGGAAGAGGTGTAGCAAGGGGAGGGAGGCGCCAAGACTCAGGGTGCGGCTGCCCTCCCTCCCCCCTCCTTTATATAGGCCCCCAGGGGGGGCGCCGACCCTGGGAGATCCAATCTCCCAAGGGGGGCGGCGGCCAGGGGGGTGGAGTGCCCCCCAAGGCAAGTGGGGCACGCCCCCACCTAGGGTTTCCAACCCTAGGCGCAGGGGGGGGGGGTGCACCAGCCCACTAGGGGCTGGTTCCCCTCCCACTTCAGCCCACGGGGCCCTCCGGGATAGGTGGACCCACCCGATGGACCCCAGGGACCCTTCCGGTGGTCCCGGTACAATACCGGGTGACCCCGAAACTTTCCCGATGGCCGAAACAGCACTTCCTATATATAATTCTTTACCTCCGGACCATTTCGGAACTCCTCATGACGTCCGGGATCTCATCCGGGACTCCGAACAACATTCATTTTGCTGCATACACATATTCATACAACCCTAGCATCATCGAACCTTAAGTGTGTAGACCCTATGGGTTTGGGAGACATGCAGACATGACCGAGACGGCTCTCCGGTCAATAACCAACAGCAGGATCTGGATACCCATGTTGGCTCCCACATACTCCTCGATGATCTCATCAGATGAACCACGATGTCGAGGATTCAAGCAATCCCGTATACTATTCCCTTTGTCAGACGGTATGTTACTTGCCCGAGATTCGATCGTCGGTATCCCAATACCTCGTTCAATCTCGTTGCCGGCAAGTCACTTTACTCGTACCGTAATGCATGATCCCGTGACCAGACACTTGGTTACTTTGAGCTCATTATGATGATGCACTACCGAGTGGGCCCAATGATACCTCTCCATTATACGGAGTGACAAATCCCAGTCTCGATCCATGTCAACCCAACAGACACTTTCGGAGATACCTGTAGTGCACCTTTATAGTCACCTAGTTACGTTGTGACGTTTGGTACACCCAAAGCACTCCTACGGTATCCGGGAGTTACACGATCACATGGTCTAAGGAAGAGATACTTGACATTGGAAAAGCTCTAGCAAAACGAACTACACGATCTTGTGCTATGCTTAGGATTGGGTCTTGTCCATCACATCATTCTCCCAATGATGTGATCCCGTTATCAATGACATCCAATGTCCATAGTCAGGAAACCATGACTATCTATTGATCATCGAGCTAGTCAACTAGAGGCTCACTAGGGACATGTTGTGGTCTAAGTATTCACACGTGTATTACGATTTCCGGATAATACAATTATAGCATGAATAAAAGACAACTATCATGAACAAAGAAATATAATAATAATCCTTTTATTATTGCCTCTAGGGCATATTTCCAACATGAAACACTTACATCCGAACACCTGGAAGTACTTGAGATTGGGCTTGTTACCGGTAAGTATTTCATAAGGAGTCTTGTTCAAGCCTTTGCGGAGATAGAGCCGATTGGATGCATGACATGCTATGTTGATGGCTTTAGCCCAAAAGTTGTATGGAGACTTGAACTCCGCCATCATGGTTCTTGCCGCATCCATCAACGTCCGGTTCTTCCTCTCCGCGACACCATTTTGTTGAGGGGTATAGGGTGCATCACATTGATGTTTGATCCCCTCATCACTAAGAAACTCATCCAAGGTGTAGTTCTTGAACTCGGTGTCATTGTCACTTCTTATTGTCAAGATCTTTGCATCATGTTGGCGTTCAGCTTCATTTGCAAAGTCGATGACAGTTTGTTGAGTTTCACTCTTCCTCTTGAAGAAATATACCCAAGTGTATCTTGAATAATCATCCACAATCACCAAGCAATACTTTCTACCCCCAAGACTATCAAAGGATGGAGGCCCAAATAGGTCCATGTGAAGGAGCTCCAAGAATCTCTTCGAGTAGATGATAGTCGTGGGAGGGTGAGCCTTCTCATGAAGCTTCCCTTCGATACAAGCACTACAAGCACGATCTTTGGCAAAACTAACATTTGTTAGTCCACGAACATGGTCCCCCTTGAGAAGACTTTGCAAAGATCTCATATTTACATGGGCTAAACGGCGATGCCAAAGCCAACCCACATCAACTTTAGCCATTAGGCATGTCGCGGTCTTAGTGGGCCGCTCCGAAAAGTTAATCACATAGAGACCGTTCTCGACATGCCCAACAAAGGCTACTTTAAGAGTCTTGCTCCACAAGAGGGCCACGATATCAATATCAAAGAAGGTGGCAAAGCCCATAAGTGCAAGTTGACGAACGGAAAGTAAATTGTATGCAAGAGACTCAACAAGCATGACTTTCTCGATTGTTAGATCATGAGAAATGACAACCTTGTCAAGACCCAATACCTTAGAAGATGAGGCATCACCCCACTCGACATTGGTGGGCATGGATGGGATCTTTTGTACGTCCACCACCAAGTCCTTGCTTCCGGTCATATGATTTGTTGCTCCACTATCTAGCAACCATGATCCCCCACCGGAAGCAAACACCTACAAGAGATTAATGCTTGGTTTTAGGTACCCATTTAGTAATGGGTCCTTTGATGTTAGTAACTAGGGTCTTAGGAATCCAAATAGACCATTCAATGTACTCATAAGGAGAACCAACAAATTTAGCATAAACATGTCCATCACTAGCACGACACAACACATAAGAAAGGTTAAAGTCGTTGGCTTTGTTGGAAGAGATGGCTTTGCCCTTTTTGGCATCACCACTATTCGCATTGTTCTTCTTATCCTTAGGAGCACCCTCTGCCTCCTTCACAAAAGTTTGCTTAAGAGGGGGAGGTCGTTTGGTCTTGTCATTCTTCTTCTTGTTCTTCTTCTTATCCTTGGACTTGGGTGTGAACCCAACTCCCTCCTTGGCCACAACTTCCTTTTGATTGCTCAAAAGGTCATTGAGGTTCTTCTCACCTTGTATGAATGACACAAGGCCTTTCTCAAGTTGTTCCTTCAACTTGGCCTTCTCCTCCACAAGATGCACATGCTCACAACACGGGTTAGTAGCATCTGCGTTATCAATTAGGACCATATGAGGAAAAGTGGCTTTCTCCTTGGTTAACTTTACTTGGAGTTGAGCATGAGACTCCTTGAGGCTAGCATGAGCACCCTTCAAGACCTTGCGAGCCTTTCACAAGTAGATCAAACTCCTCTTTGAGTCTAGCAAGATCAACCCCAAGTTTAACCTTCTCGGAGTTAGCCACATGAGAGAGAACAATAGCATGATCAAGATCTTTCTTTAATTTAGCATGGTCATCGTTGTGTGACTCCTCAAGAGTCAAACGATGCCCACGCTCTTCCTCAAGTGCATTAGAGAGATCCGATATCTCATCGACATAGTCACGACTATGTTCTTCCATCTTAGAGATGGTTTCCTCATGAGCCTCGATCATGTCATTGGCTTCACCAAGTTGTTCCAAGAGAGCAACAAAGTGCTTCTTGGATTTGCCCTTGAGTTTACTCATAAAAGACTCAAATTCATTCATCTCTTCATTAGACCCCTCATGTTCATCAATGCAATCCGTCAAGGAAGGATTAGTAATGATGGTGGTTTTGATGTTGGGGGTTACCTTGTTAGTGGATTTAGCCATGAGGCACTTGGCGGTGATGTTCTCGTTGGGTGAATCGAAGAGAGACATCCCGGGAGTTGTGGCAATGGCAACGGATGCCATGGCCATTACTTCATTATCTTCATCATCATCGTCATCCTCATGGTATTCTTCTTGAACCACCAACCCTCAAGAAGGAGTATTCTTGGTGAAGTTGTTCTTGTTGGGGAAGGACTTGGCTTTGTCTTTTCTGATGAGCTTGCCACCATTGTCTTCCCGCTTCTCGTAAGGACAATCCGCAAAGAAATGGCTCACATTGCCACACTTGTAACAAGTTCTTACTCATTGCTTGCCCTTGAAACCACTTGAGTTGTTCTTGTTGAAGTTTGGTCTTGAGCTCTTCTTGCTCCAAAATTGCCTTGAAGCAAGAGCCATATGCTCATGATAATCATATTTTGTATCTTCGGGGTTGCTCTCCTTATCTTCCTCTTCTTCCTCTTCTTCCACAATAACCTTGGCCTTCAAGGCAAGGTTGGGCTTCTTTGCCCTTTGAGACCGGAGCACCGCGTTATCGGCGGTCTTGTCCAAGATGCTCATTGCAATGAACTCATCCAACACTTCAATTGAGGTAATGGAGTGGAAGTCCGGTCTTTGACGAATGACAGAGGATATGGCCTTGTTGTAGGGCATCATGGCCTTGAGTAACTTGCGTTTGATCCAATTGTCATCCTTGTCCTTGCTCCCATGATCTCGGAGTGAGACCATGAGTTTGGTCACTCTCCGAAAGATCTCACGAGGTTCTTCATCTTCCTTCATAGAAAACTCATTGGCTTCATCTTGCACCACTTCATAGTTGGAGCTTTGAATGCCTGCACTTCCCCGATAGAGAGACACAACGCAATGCCACGCGTCTTTGGCCATGGCATAGGGTCGAAGATAAGGGAGATCTTCGGGGAGAATTGCATCTTGGATGATGAAGAGAGCATTCTCATTGAATTGATTATCCACAGCTTCTCTAGGGGTGAAGTTTCTTGGGTCATGCGGATAGAAACCTTCTTCAATGATTCTCCAAAGATTAGTATTCACGTGATTTAAATGACGCTTGAAGCGATACACCCAAGAATCAAAATCCTCATTTTTCACAATCTTAGGAGGAGGACCGACATGATTTAAATGAGTAGATGGAATCGGTCCTCCATAAGTTGGAGGTTCCACATGGGCATAGATGCCGGTGCCATTTCTACCACTAGTAGAAGGACCCTTTTCACTGTTAGCTTCCCCCTTATCGGAGGTAGCATCCGTCACCTTGTTAGTGGGATCACCCACTTTCATCGGCAAGGTAGAGAGTTTAAGTCCTTCTAGGAATTTAGTAAACATGCTTTCAACCTCGGTCATCATGGAGGTTTTCATTGTGTCCAAAGCCACATTGAATTCCTCACGAGAGACCGTGGTTCCCCCATCGGCCGTAGACGAGATAGGATTCACACCGGAGTGTTCCTCCACACCGTCTGTTGTGTCAACCATACTCTTCGGACGGCAAAGTCCTTAATAAAGAGACGAGGCTCTGATACCAATTGAAAGGATCAATATAGTTGACTAGAGGGGGGGGTGAATAGGCAACTAACACTTTTTAAACTTTTCTTTACCAAATTAAACTTTGCATCAAAGTAGGTTGTCTAGATATGCAACTAGGTGAGCAACCTATATGATGTAACAACAACTAGCACACAAGCAAGCAAGGGATACAACACAAGTAAGCTTGCACAAGTAAAGGCACGAGTTAACCAAGAGTGGAGCCGGTGGAGATGAGGATGTGTTACCGAAGTTCCTTCCTTTTGAGAGGAAGTATGTCTCCGTTAGAGCGGTGTGGAGGCACAATGCTCCCCAAGAAGTCACTAGGACCACTGTAATCTCCTCACGCCCTCACACAATGCGAGATGCCGTGATTCCACTATTGGTGCCCTTGAAGGTGGCGACCGAACCTTTACAAACAAGGTTGGGGCAATCTCCACAACTTAATTGGAGGCTCCCAACGACACCATGAAGCTTCACCACAATGGACTATGGCTCCGCGGTGACCTCAATCGTCTAGGGTGCTCAAACACCCAAGAGTAACAAGATCCGCTAGGGATTGTGGGGGGGGGGAATCAAATTTCTCTTGGTGGAAGTGTAGATCTAGGCCTTCTCAACCACTCCCGAGCAAATCAACAAGTTTGATTGGCTAGGGAGAGAGATCGGGCAAAAATGGAGCTTGGAGCAACAATGGAGCTTTTGGGGGAAGAGGTAGGTCAACTTTGGGGAAGAAGACCCCTTTATATAGTGGGGGGAACAATCCAACCGTTACCCCCCCAAGCAGCCCCGTAGAGAGCGGTACTACCGCTTGGGTGGGCGGTACTAGCGCTGCGCCAGTGGTACTACCGCGCCACCCAGCGGTACTGCCTCTCACAAGAGGGGAGCAGGGTCCTGGCCCCAGAGCGGTATTACCGCGGAGGTACAGGCGGTACTACCGCTCGGGAGCGGTACTACCACCACTACTTCCGCGACAAGTACCACAGAACCTAACACGAGAAAACGAGGGCTCGAGTCGAGGCAGTAGTGGCCCGGAGCCACAGCAGTACTACGGAAGAAACCAGTAAGCGGTACTACCGCTGTGGAGCAGTACTACCGCTTGCTGTCTTCGGCGGTACTACCGCTATGGCCCGTGGTACTACCGCTGGGGCCAGACAAAGAGAGCAGAGAGGGGAATGAGAACTCCATTGAAGCGGGAAGGAACAGTGGGTGCAATAAGTATGTGTACGTGTTGATTCCACCCAAGCCATACCAAAGCGGATCCCCTCTTGATAGTACGGTGACTCCTACGCAACTAGTCCACCAACAGAGAAACGAAGGAGCTGCACCGTCTTGAATAAAGCACCGAGGGGAGGGAATCGTCTTGTGCCAAAGGATGAATCTCTGAAAATCGCAATGCACATGATTAGTCCGCAAAAGCATTGTCATTAATCACCAAAACACCTTGGGGATAAATATGCCCTTACAAGAGTGAAAAACAAAGGGACAGTGAGCTAGTGTTACTATTTTGACTGACTTTGTTATACTTGAGATGGCCGAGGATGAAAATACGTCGATTATCCTTGGTAGACCCTTCTTGAATACCATAGGGGCTGTTATTGATTGCAATAAAATCAAGGTCACTTTTCATATCAATGGTAATGATCATACGGTGCACTTTCCGAAGAAACAATTCCAAGTGAATGGTATTAATGTTATTGAAAAATCTCCGACAATCATTATTGGAAGTTTTCAACTACCTCTACCTTCTGTCAAAAGAAGTATGAAATACTTATTGTTGGGGACATTCATATCCCCATTGAGGTAACTTAGTGGTTTACAAAAGTTCTTCGGTTTCATGCTAATCAAAAGTGGTTGTTAATAAGACTTGATCAACCTTATTAATGGATCATTTTTGAGAGGCATGAAGTTGATGAATTTAGTAAGCACTACCTTCTGTCCCTACCTTTTGTTTTCTGTTTTTATTAGTTAAATAAAATAAAATGCCATGCCTTGTCTATTTTCTGCTTTTTCTGTGCAATAAAAAAATGACCCAAAAATAGAAGTTCTCAGAATGCTCTGAAAACCTCACACGGTTTTTTCTGAATAATTATGTATTTCTGGTGCAAATAACACCCGAGGGAGGTGCACCAGGTGGGCACAACCCACCTGGGTGCGCCAGCACCCCCAAGCGCGCCCTGGTGGGTGCTGCCCACCTGGTGGGCCCCCTCACTTACTTCTTCCTCCCACACCACTCCATTCACACAGAAAAAATCACTACCATTCTCTCTCTCTCTCGTGTTCTTGCTCATGAGACCGTGGATTTCGATCTCTTTGCTCGAAGCTCCGTTTCCGAAACTGTTTCAGGATTTGTTGCTTGGTATGTGACTCCTCCATGTGTCCAATTAGTTTTTGTTTTTGTGGTTTATATTTAGAATAATTAGCTAGTCTTGGTGCTGCTATAGATAAGCTTGCATGTTGAATTCTTAGAGTTCTAAGTAGTTTGAATGCTTGCTATGGCTTCTATACATCCCTATGAGTAGTTGCTATCAATCTTGTGAATTTTTGTTAATAAATTTTTCATGACCAAAATTTTTCAGAAATTGTACGCGAACATTACAAACTTCTTTGGAAGAAGTTCTTCGAGGAGGAGATCCTCGGAGGCATCCTCTAGTAGCAGCTCCGTTCGCCGGGCCTACGATGAGCCAAGTGAAAAATTCATTCGAATTGCCACAACCAACACCACAAAAAAATACACTTCCCTGATGATACGTGTTTGTCACAGTAGGTCGTGTTTTTTGTCATGCATGTACATCCATGACGATATTATGACAGAATCAAGATAGTCATACCTGTGCTGTCGTAGAAGTGTTCCATGACATTACCAACATTATCATCACGGAAGTGTCCACTTCCATGACGATAAATCGTGCATCACAGAAGTGCTTTCGTCAAGGGTGACCGACACGTGGCATCCACCATAATGGAATGCCGTTAAGCTACCGGGTCCCATTTTGGATCCGATGACCCATTAACAGCCCAGACCAATGGGAATTTTGCACGTGTAAAATCATCATTGGCCGGAGGAAACACATGTTGCATCACCATTGGGACATATGTCATCCACTCATTGGACACGAGGCGCCTATGATAGGTCGACATGTGGCACGACCCAACAGTGGCCCATTCTGATGAAAAAGGCCGGCCCAGTAAAAATTAGCAGGTCCGCCCATATAAGGCCTACTTGTGTCAGGTCCATTTAAGCCCACGACCCATACGAGATGTGCCAATTCAGCCCGTCAACGGCCCGTTAAAGATTTGACACCATTGCGGCCCATCGTCAGTTCGAGCCCGTTAACAGGCCGCTATATATTTGGGCTCAATATCGGCCCGATGAGATTTCGGCCTGTTAATGGCCCATTCAATCGATGGGCCAATTTTCAGGATGTACATCTTTTGGCCTTTTAGCGGCCCATTTAAATGTTGGGCTAATTTCCGGCCCGGTGTGTCTTTTAGCCTCTTGACGGCCCATAAATCGGTTGGGCCATTTGTAGTTGGACCTGAGTTTCGGCCTTTTAGCGACCCATTTAAGTGTTGCGCCAATTTCCGGCCCGGTGTCTCTTTCAGCCTGTTGACGACCCATAAATCAGTTGGGCCATTTGTAGTCGGACCTGAGTTTTGGCCTTTTAGCGACCCATTTAAGTGTTGGGAAAATTCCCGGCCCTGTGTGCCTTTCAGCCTGTTAACGGACCATAAATGAGTTGGGCCATTTGTAGTCGGACATGAGTTTTGGCCTTTTAACGGCCCATGCCCTTCATGGTCCAATACCAGCCTGGTTTCTCTTTCGGCCTACTAAAGTCCCACAACACAGTTGGGCTATTTACAATACGACCTGACTTTCGGCCTCTTAGCGGCCCATGCTCTTCATGGTCCAGTACAAGGCCGCTGTCTCTTTCGGCCCGCTAAAGGCCCACAGTATAGTTGGGCCATATGTAGCCCGAACTTAGTAACGACATGTTAACGGCCCGTGAAATCAATTGGGCCCACCTGTTGCGCGCTTCGATGTCGGCCTGTTAACGACTCGGGAGGTAAGAGGGCCAACCATTAACTTTTGGCCTAGTAACGACCCATTAACTTAATGGGCCCACTAAAGTTCATACATGTCTTTAGGCCAAATTAGATAATTTGAGCCCATTACGACGAGCAATTATGCACAGGACCAAAACCGATCAAGCAAGGGTACGGCATACAGGGAAAAACGTTGCACATCCAGCATATATTACAGGAAATTACACCCATTGGGCAATCAAATATTGATGCCAGTGCAAATAAATGAACAGAAACTAATGATCTACAACGTCACAATCTGCAACATCAACACGGATGACACCCATAAGCATGTGGGCAAGTTCTTGCTGCTTTGCTACACTGTCTCTGAAAACATTAATCAGTTGTTGTGTCGCACGACTCTACACCTCTGATTCCTCCACCATTTCCATCATTGCTTCAGGCATTAATTGGTTCACAAACATACATTTTTCCGTTGCATTCGAGACAGAGGATACTGAACAGATTTAGATGGCGATTTTGGCAGGCTTGTATTATTGATAGTGGAGAGTGTCTCGACCACTGCATCATAACATAAATTAGGAGGGGAACCAAACAGATTAATCATGAGTTATTGGCATATTACCTAGCCAAGATTTATTGGAAAGAAACAATGGGGTTGTGTCGGTGTCAAAACTGGCGGATCTCGGGTAGGGGGTCCCGAACTATGCATCTAGGCGGATGGTAACAGGAGATGAGGGACACGATGTTTTACCCAGGTTCGGGCCCTCTTGATGGAGGTAAAACCCTACGTCCTGCTTGATTAATATTGATGATGTGTGTTACAAGAGTAGATCTACCACGAGATCAAGGAGGCTAAACCCTAGAAGCTAGCCTATGGTATGATTGTTCTTCGTCCTACGGACTAAAGCCATCCGGTTTATATAGACACCGGAGAGGGCTAGGGTTACACAGAGTCGGTTATAATGGTAGGAGATCTACATATCCGTATCGCCAAGCTTGCCTTCCACGCCAAGGAAAGTCCCATCCAGACACGGGACGAAGTCTTCAATCTTGTATCTTCATAGTCTTGGAGTCCGGCCGATGATGATAGTTCGGCTATCCGGACACCCCCTAGTCCAGGACTCCCTCAGTAGCCCCTAAACCAGGCTTCAATGATGACGAGTCCGGCACGCATATTGTCTTCGGCATTGCAAGGCGGGTTCCTCCTCCGAATAATTTATAGAATATTGTGAACACCAGGATAGTGTCCGGCTCTGCAAAAATAATTTCCACATGCCACCGTAGAGAGAATAACATTTACACAAGTTCAATCTGCTGACGTATTTGATGGCGTGACGTCACACCACTACCAAGCCTTTACTTAAATTGTTTTTTGTACCACCTCAGCGCGTTTAGCGAAGCGGTTTCCTTGGCACGTTTTGTCGAAGCAGAGATCGTGTTCCCCTTATTCCGGGATTCCCATCAATATGGACGTGGGTAACCCAACCACGCCATTGATTGCGGCGCTTGGGGGATAAGCGAGTTTTATCAGGCCGGTGGGGACGCATGTTTTCGTCCGCCCATATAAGGGGATAAAGATCCAACCCTATTACCTGCGCCTTCTTCCTCCTTAGCTTACCCATCTTTGCGAACCCGAGCTCCAGGACCCAAGCCCGCACATCTCACCTCAACCTTCTCCAACTATGTCCGGAGCAGGAGGCAAGTGGATGGCCTCCTCCGTCACGGAGGGGCAGATCCAGAAGCTGCGCAACGCCGGATACTTGTCCAGTGACATCGGCACCGGCTTCCCAACGAGGGAGAGCTCATTCCCACCCCAAGCCCCATGAGAGGGTAGTATTCCTTCCCCATTTCCTCCGCGGACTGGGCTTCCCACTCCATCCCTTTGTCCGGGGGCTCATGTTCTACTACAGCCTGGATTTCCATGATTTGGCCCCGAATTTCATCCTCAACATCTCGGCGTTTATCGTCGTGTGTGAGGCCTTCCTCTGCATCCAGCCCCACTTCGGCTTGTGGCTCAAGACCTTCAGTGTCAAGCCGAAGGTTGTGAAGGGCAGCCAAGCGGAGTGCGGAGGAGCCATGGTGGGCCGGATGTCCCATGTTACTTGGCTTGAGGGCACTTTCGTGGAAACCATCAAGGGGTGGCAATCGGGGTGGTTCTACATCACCGAGCCGCGTGACCCTGAATGGGCAGCGGTCCCCGAATTCAGATCCGGCATCCCCACATGGCTCACCTCCTGGAAAGAGAGCGGCCAGACATGGGGTGATTCGGAGGAGCTGACCGGACTCCTAGCTTGTATCCAAAAGCTAGTGGACAAGAAGCTCAAGCTTGTCAATGTAGTCCAGGTCATGCTCATCCGCCAGATTCTCCCGTGCCAACGACGGGGCTTCAACATGTGGGAGTTCGATCCGGCGCAGCACCAAACTTTGAATGGGCTCTTCGACACTACATACGAAGATGTCTGGAAGGTGCTGTTCAAGGGCGCCGAGGCTCCCGCATCCGCTACTGAAGATCGCGGATTCAGCTTGGAGCGTCCAGCTGATGAGGTAAGTTATTTTGTCCTTTAAGGGACGCTTGTTTTCCATAGTTTGACTCTATGCGGGATCTAAACTCCCTTTCCTTTGACAGGACTGTCTGAAGAAGGCCGAACAGGCTATCTGTCCGGCCCCATTGCCAGAGGACCCAGCGGACGCCCGTTTGACGGGGCTGCTGGCTCCGGCACCCCATGTGGTGCCGGAGAAGAAGGCCACGGGGACTCGGAAGAGTTCCCGCTTTCAGGTGCTATCGGATGACGACTCCGAGGCTGACTCCTCTCACCAAGGTGAGGAGGAGAAGAAGAAAGCCTCTCCCCCAGCGGGGGGAGAGAAGAAAAGGAAGGCCTCCCCAACGAGGGAGGCCGAAGGGTCCAAGAAGGGAAAAACTCTTCCCCCGGACTGCTCTGCCAACGCCAGTGATGACGACGAGGACTGGCCTCCAAGGGCCAAGCCCCTGGCGAGATCGTGAGTATCCGGACTCCCGAATAACTTCATGGTTTTTCTATTTTGCCACACAGTGTCTTTCTAATGCCGCATACAACCCTGCAGTCCGCCCAAGGACGATCTTCCCGCTTTGTCGAGCGGGTCCTTAGGTGCGTCGGATATGGATTCTCTTTCGACCGCCTCCACCACCCGTGACACGGACGATGCCGAGGTGGGATCTCGGGAAGGGACCCGCTAGGAGAAGGAGGCCCCGGAGGTGTCGCAGGACAACCTCCCGGACTTTGCACCGGACTCGGCTCCGGATCCCATAGTGGCTCCGGAGTCCGGCGGGCGGCCCCTTCATAAGAAGGGCAAGACCGTGACACCGGCAGCCTGCGCCCAACCGGAGGCGCCGAATAACTTACTGGAGGCGCTCAATGGCGCCTCCATTGAAGAGGAACACCACACTGTTATGAGTGCGGTGATTCAAAAGGTGCAGCTCTCCAAGAGCGGGCTGACCGAAGCCTGCAGCAACCTTCTAACATGCTTTGAGGTAAGAATTTTGAGATATGTAAAATAGTACCGCATAGACAGTAGCCCCTGATGCTCGATTCGGTGTTTGGAAAGAAAAGCCGGACTGAGGATCTAAGAAGATATACGCAGGAGTCATAAAAAATATGTCGATATGGGATTGCAGGCTGCACTGCTGGCTTCTGCCACACTGACTGCGGAGGTCAATACTTTGAAGGAAAACCTCGAGCGGTCCGAGAACGAACTCGGCCGTGCCAAGAAGCAGCTCGAGGACAAGCAAGGTGAGTAACACCTTATTAAAATTGTACCTTACAGAAAAGGATTTTGGTTGCAAAAAGAATGACAAGGATAACGTGGGTGTTGCAGGGGCCACTAACGAGGTGGCGACCCTGAAAGAGGCGGTGACCGCGGTCGAACGCAATGCGGCCGCGGAGCGCACCGAGCGAGAGAAGCAGGAGGCCCAGGTGGCGGAGGTACAGCAAGAGCTCCAGGATCTCGTGCAAAAACATGAGAGCCTGGAGCATGACTCGAAGACTCGAGAGTCTGAGCTTGCAACGGCTCTAGAGAGTGCCAAAGCCACTAAGGCCGAAGCCTACAAGGCCCTCCAGGAGATCGAGGCGGTAAAGAAAATAGCAGCGGGTAAGGCATTTTTCATGCAAAGTAAGCATGTGAGTGTTAATTACCTGTCGCTTACCCGAATTTGGAGCTCTCCAGGAGCGTTCCCAGATCTTCCTCGCAGCGTGTCCGATGCTGCCGCGTTCTACCGGGCCGAGGAGGGGAGCTTGACGGAGAAGGTCTTCTGGTCTCAGTATGCTGAGGCTGGACATCCGGTGCCCCTAAGCGACCAGCTGAAGCAGCTGGTCGAGCTCCACAAGGCGGCCGAATAGGCCATGAAGGGCCTCATAGTTCGGCTGTGGCCTAAGGAGGCCATGCCTGGGAGCTACTTCGGCCTGGTGCGGCGGCTGGTGGATGCGTGCCCGTGGGTTGAAGTCATCAAGCACTCCGCCTGTATTGAAGGTGCCCGTCGGGCCCTTGCCCGTGCAAAGGTGCACTGGGGCAAGATGGATGCCCAGAAGCTCGTGACGGACCCACCACCGGAGGGCAAGGAGCATCGCACGCCCGAGATGTATTATAAGAGTGTGCTGAAGGGCGCCCGCACTATTGCGGGTGAGTGCTCCAAAGATGTAGTATTTGAGTAGACTCGCATTTTGTTATCCTGTGCGCTGAAAACTTAGTTCATTTGTGCTAAGAAACACTTTTTAATTTAAAATATTACCTTCTGTGCGGCTGTTTATCAAATCTGAGAGATGGCAAGTCGTCGGCTTCAGCCCCCACGCCACGAGTGCTGGGGTGTTCGGGATAAATTTGAGCGCTCTTGTTCCCATATTTGGGTCCATCTAGGGAGGCGCTCAACACAACGAACAAGGCAACCGGACTTATAATGCTTGAACACTCTCACTTAGCCATAGAATTCTATAATTTTAAATTTTGGCGAAGCCCCTAGTCTTCGGAAGGCCGAATTTGGGGCGCTATCCATGCCTGGGCCGGAAAAAAATCCGGCTCCTCGCTCTAAGCGGCATAAGTCTTTAGGGACTCCCAAAAAACCTCTCGAACAGCGACCAGCTCTCGCCTCATCATGACAGTCAGTTTTAGCTTTCTCCACTGAGGCGTTAACCCAGCTCAACTGGGGCGCAATCGCAGTGGTTCTCCCAGTGCTACCTTAGCCGATACAACGGAACGTAAGGTACCAAAACATGGGAGCTGGGCAAACCCAACTATTGACCCAAGACATGATTCGGAGCTGATGCATATAGTGCTATAAGTTCGGGGTGCCGCACTTGTGAAAGTGTTCGGACTTATCACACCATGATGCGGGAAACATAAGCCCCTGGTGTATTTAGCCGTACCAAAACGTACGGATGCGTAATGTCATAAATGAACATATGTATAAAAGAAAAATGCAATTGGAAGCAGAAAGGTGCTGCATTACTTATTCAAGAAAAACTGCTATAAGTGCAAAAGGATACAAATGGTGCGATAAGCAAGGGATGGGACTGTTAAACATGTCCCCCTCCAGGGGTAGGCTGCGGAATGGTGCATAAAACAGATTTAATGCTCGTAATGGAGACCACCTGAATATTCGCTGTAGCCTTTCTTCTTCCCTGGCTGTTGCATCATGAGTTCGGCAGGTCTACTGCCGGACAGGGCCTCTGACGAACGGAGTCCTGTGAGTAAAAATAAAAAGGAGAAGAAAAAGAAAAAAGAAAAAGAACGACACACTTGAGAGCCCCTGGTGTGGTTGAGCTGCCGTCTGGGCCTATCGTGGTCGCGCCCCTCTCCCCATGACCATGGTATCTTCAGAGCGTAATGGTGTACGCGAAGGACCTGTCTTGATGTTTTACAGGGGCTGGGGTTGGGGCCGCACTGCTACGAGTGCTCGGCATGTGCCAGGTGGTCTTGTTGTAGGTTACTCCGGGTGCGCTTAGCTGTGTCCGGCCGCTTAACGGCCGGACTCGAGAACTGCCTTAAGAGGCTGCAGTGTACTTCTGCCGCAAGAGCCGCTGTATGTTCCTCCATGCGGAGAGAACGTTCAGTGTTTCCGTTGACCGTGATGACTCCTCGAGGGCCTGGCATCTCGAGCTTGAGGTATGCGTAGTGCGGCACCGCGTTGAACTTTGCGAACACGGTACGTCCGAGCAGGGCATGATAGCCGCTGCAGAACGGAACTATGTCGAAGATTAATTCCTCGCTCCGGAAGTTATCTGGGGATCCGAAGACCACTTCCAGTGTAACTGAGCCTGTACAATTGGCTACTACACCTGGTATGATGCCTTTAAAGGTCGTCTTGGTAGGTTTAATCCTTGAGGGGTCTATGCCCATTTTGTGCACTGTGTCCTGATAAAGCAGGTTCAGGCTGCTGCCGCCGTCCATCAGGACTCTGGTGAGGTGAAATCCATCGACGATTGGGTCTAGAACCAATGCGGCGAATCCGCCATGGCGGATGCTGGTGGGGTGGTCCCTCTGGTCAAAAGTGATCGGGCAGGAGGACCATGGATTGAACTTCGGGGCAACTGGCTCCATCGCGTATACATCCCTGAGTGCACGCTTCCGCTCCCTTTTGGGTATGTGCATTGCGTATATCATGTTCACCGTCCGCACCTGTGGGGGGAAACCCTTCTGTCCTCTATTGTTCGGCGGTCGGGTCTCTTCCTCGTCATCGCTATGTAGCCCCTTGTCATTGTTTTCAGCAATTAACTTGCCTGCCTGCTTGAATACCCAATAGTCCCTGTTGGTCTGGTTAGCTGGCTTTTCAGGGGTGCCATGTATCTGGCACAAGCGGTCGAGTATTCGGTCCAACTTGGACGGACCCAGAGTAGTTCTTTTGAATGGCTTTTTCCACTGACCGGGTTTAGAGCCTCTGAATCCGGCATTGACTGCTGTATCTTCACTGTTATCACCGTTGATGCGGCGTTTGTTTTTGTTACGACGTGGCCTGCCATTACGGTCCTTGATATCCGGACTGCCAGAATTTTTGCTGAGGTTGTTGCTGCGTGCTAACCAGCTGTCCTCACCCGCGCAGAAGCGGGTCATGAGTGATGTAAGGGCCGCCATGGATTTCGGCTTTTCCTGTCCTAGGTGCCAGGCAAGCCACTCGTCGCGGATATTATGCTTAAAGGCTGCAAGGGCCTCCGCATCCGGACAGTCGACGATTTGGTTTTTCTTGGTCAAGAACCGTGTCTAGAATTGTCTAGCCGATTCGTCTGGATGCTGAATTATGTGGCTTAGGTCATCAGCGTCTGGTGGTCGCACATACGTGCCTTGGAAGTTATCGAGAAATGCGGCTTCCAGGTCTTCCCAACTCCCAATTGACTCTGCTGGCAAGCTGTTAAGACAATGCCGGGCTGGCCCTTTAAGCTTGAGGGGGAGATATTTGATGGCGTGAAGATCGTCACCACGGGCCATGTGGATGTGAAGGAGGTAGTCTTCGATCCAGACCGCGGGGTCTGTTGTGCCATTGCAAGATTCAATATTCACGGGTTTAAACCCTTCGAGGATTTGATGATCCATTACTTCATCTGTGAAGCATAGTGGGTGTGAGGCGCCTCTATACTGGGCGATATCACGACGGAGCTCAAAAGAGCTTTGTCTGTTTTGTTCGGCCCGGCCGGACTTACTGTGTCCGGTGCGACAGTTGTCGTCACGTATCATGGGGCGCCCTCGTGATCCATAGATCGATCTTGATTGTCTTGCCCTATCCTCCAATATATCTCGCAAGTCCGGAGCGTTCCCCTGTGGCCTTGTGCCTTTCGAGCGATGCTGGGGTACGGGTCTAGTGAGGGGCCTAGAGGCCTCTCTGTCGTGACCACGGGGTGGTCGGTCAGCCGTATTGTCTCCTGGTGATGCGGGTTCATACGCCTCCTCCTCTAATCGGGGGAGCAACTTGCGTTTAGGGTAGCTTTTGGAGGGGCGTTTGAGCTCATGCTCTTCGGCCGCGAGGACTTCAGTCCATCTGTCGGCTAGCAGATCTTGATTAGCTCTAAGCTGTTGCTGCTTTTTTCTTGAGGCTGTTTGCCGTGGCCATAAGCCTGCGTTTAAAACGCTCTTGTTCGACGGGATCCTCAGGCACGACGAATTCGTCGTGGTCGAGGCTTGCCTTGTCTTCGGAGGGAGGCATGTAGTCCTCTACCTCTTCTTCTGCCGCTCTCTCACGAGGGCTGGCGTCTCCGTCCTCCTGCGCTGGATCTTGCTGGAGTGGGTTGTCTTCGGCACTGTCCGGTGTATTATTATCTCCGGTGCCAGAATCTTTGTTTTTGCTCTGGCGGGATTTAGAGCGGCGCCGCTGACGCTGACGCTTGGGCTGTTTCTTGGAGGGGTCATCCTCCGCTGCCCCTTCGCCATTCCCATCCTTTGGGATATCCACCATGTATATGTCATATGATGAGGTGGCTTTCCAGTGCCCAGTAGGCGCTGGTTCTTGGTCGTCTCCGGCATCGTCGTCCATACCGTCGATGTCTTCAGAGTCGTAGTCTAGCATGTCGATTAGATCATCGACAGTGGCTACCAAGTGGGTGGTGGGTGGGCTTTGAATTTCTTCGTCGTCCGCATCCCAACCGTCCTGGCCGCAATCCGGCCAGGGCTCTCCTGATAACGAGAGATACTTCAGCGAACTCAAGATGTCGCCAAAAGGTGGGTGTTGAAAGATGTCCGCCGCGGTGAACTCCATGATCGGCGCCCAATCGGATTCGATCGGAGGGGGTGCGGGAGGTTCGGAGTCTGGCAAGGAGTCCGGCACCTCGGAGCCGCGAGCTTCGTGAGGAACAAGGTTAGTGTTCGGCTCTATCGCCGTAGAGGTTGCAGCCCTCGAGGCGATGTCTAACCATCCGTCCTCGATCTACACAGCCGGCTCCAAATTGAAGATCGGAGCGGGCTCGAGTGCGGCCTCCAGGGTACTGTCCGGTCGCAGAGCTAAATCATGCTTGTCGTGACAGTGCGGCATGCTCGGCTGTGGCTCGAATCCATCGAGGATCAAGTCCCCACGGATGTCGGCCGTGAAGTTCAAACTTCCAAATCTGACGTGACGGCCAGGGGCGTAACTTTCAATCTGCTCTAGATGGCCAAGCGAATTGGCCCGTAGTGCAAAGCCGCCGAATACGAAGATCTGTCCGGGGAGGAAGGTCTCACCCTGGACTGCGTCGTTGATGATGATCGGAGAAGCCATCGAGCCTATCGGTGACTGCATAGAGGAACTCTCAATGAAAGCACCAATGTCGGTGTCAAAACCGGCGGATCTCGGGTAGGGGGTCCCGAACTGTGCGTCTAGGCGGATGGTAACAGGAGACGAGGGACACGATGTTTTACCCAGGTTCGGGCCCTCTTGATGGAGGTAAAACCCTACGTCCTACTTGATTAATATTGATGATGTGTGTTACAAGAGTAGATCTACCATGAGATCAAGGAGGCTAAACCCTAGAAGCTAGCCTGTGGTATGATTGTTCTTCGTCCTACGGACTAAAGCCATCCGGTTTATTTAGACATCGGAGAGGGCTAGGGTTACACAGAGTCGGTTACAATGGTAGGAGATCTACATATCCGTATCGCCAAGCTTGCCTTCCACGCCAAGGAAAGTCCCATCCGGACACGGGACAAAGTCTTCAATCTTGTATCTTCATAGTCTTGGAGTCCGGCCGATGATGATAGTTCGGCTATCCGGACACCACCTAGTCCAGGACTCCCTCAGGTTGCCTTACTGTTTTCAGAGTTTGTCTTCTTATCTTCAGTAGCTTGCGCCAAATTAACACACTAGCATTGCTATCATTGGCCAAGTCAGATAATAGGAAAGCAACATTGATACAACGAACGTTTGGGCAACTAGCCTACACCAAATTAACACAATATGGCACAGCTATCCTCATCCAGGTATGGTAATATGAAAGCAACATTGACACAATGAATGAATGGGTAACCAGAGCAGCACTACAATTCAGTAATGTGCTTGATATGATATAGTACACTCATGCGACTCATTATGCGAAACTACCAAGCAGTTTTCTTTACAAAAATCAACATTGGCACCTTTAATTTTTGCTACAACTAATTTTAGATCAGATAAAGGTTGGATTCACCCCGATTAACAAAATACATGCTTATGTAAAAATATAGTGATATACAAAAGGTACTTACATCAGCATTGGAACACAGAGAATTCTCGCAAGATATTTTCCTCGAATACAATCCCAATGAAGGAAGTCTTCTATCATTTAACCTTATTTTCTAAAAGAGAGATGGGTAAGAAACATGTAGAAAATATGATCAGAATGCTATAAAATTTCATGATGCGAGGATACACACACACTTCTTAGAATGGAGTTGACATTCTTTTGCTGGACTGGAGCGGACTAGTTCTTTGGCTAGTGGAATCTGCTTATTATCAGTGGGAGTTGGGTTTCTCTGTGCTGGAGCAGTATCTATGAAAAATGGAGTTGGTTTATTATCTCCTGGCATTTGGATCTTTTGCAAAGACCTGGTTTGTAACCCTTCAGATTCTAACATAGCCGTCTTCCCCTTGCATGCCTTATATAGAAGAATGGTGCTTCAATTATAAAACATGCTACAACAGAGATGGAATAGGTACTGAAGAATAGAAAGGCATGACATATTGACATGTATTCCCTCCATCTGGAAATAAATGGATGGGTCTAGGCATATTTCAGTTCTAGATACATCTAGTTTTATCCATTTCTGCGACATGTAATCCGGACGGAGGGAGTATGATGTAAGAGATAGGGATACGACAGGACAACACAGTAAAAAAACACTGAAAACCCACTACAGAACCAAAGTATTCAAACCCACTGATATGCGATAGTACACTCATGCGGCTCAGGATGCAAAACTACCAGGCAGTTTTCCTTACAAAAGTCAACATTGTGGCCTTTAATCATACATTTTGCTACAACTAAATTTAGATTAGATAAAGGTTGGATTCATGCCGATTAACAAAATACATGTTGATGTAAAAATATAGTGATATACAACAGGTACTTACATCTGCATTGGAGCACAGAGAATTCCTGCAAGAATCTTTCCTCACAGACGATACCAGTGCAGAAATTCTTCTATCTGTTAAGCTTTTTTTCTAAAAGAGAGATGGGTAAGAAACATGTAGAAAATATGATCAACATGCCATAAAATTTCATTATGCAAGGATACGCACATGCTTCTTAGAATGGAGTTGACATATTTTTTTCTAGACTGGAGCGAACTAGTTCTTTGGCCACTGGAATCTGCTTATTATCAGTAGGAGTTGGGTTTCTCTGTGCTGGAGCAGTATCTATAAAAACTGGAGTTGGTTTATTATCTCCTAACATTTGGATCTTTTGCAAAGGCCTTGTTTGTAACCCTTCAGATTCTAACATAGTCGACTTCCCCTTGCATGCCTTGTATAGAAGAATGGTGCTTTAATTATAAAACATGCTACAGCAGAGAGATGGAATAGGTACTGAAGAATAGAAAGGCATGGCATATTGACATGTATTCCCTCCATTCGGAAAAACATGGATGGGTCTAGGCGTATTTCAGTTCTAGATACATCCTTTTTTATCCATTTTGGCAACATGTAATCCGGATATGGTGTAAGAGCTAGGGATACGACAAGACAACACAGTGAAAAAACACTAGTTGAATGTAAAACCATATGCTAGCAGAATATGTACAGAAAAAACTAAGGTAACATACACGTGTATGATTGGGGAACTAAGATGGCATTGCAACAGAGCACTAGAACAACACTTCAATGTAAAAAAACATGGTATGGTAGACAAATGAAGTACATACTGATGAATAACAATGCATAAGATATTCAGAAGCATGATGTCCAAATTAAGCAGATGGCATTGCGATAGAGTAGAATGACAATACTTGAATTTGAAAACATGTTATCATGAATTGAATAGGTACTGAAAAACAGGAAGGCATGACATATTTACATGCATGATCAGCATCCTAAGCACATGGCATTGCAACAGAGTATATACACTCCAGGACATTATATGCATGTTGTACCCATATCACAGGCCAAGTTAGAGCAAGGACCTTGTGGGGTGAAGAGGATTCATCATCTTTCTGCAAGTCTTCTGAAGAACTGCCTTTACATGTTCCATCATATTGGGTATCATTGACATCAAGTTTATTGGCCTTTACATTGCTTCGTGAGGTTCTTGTGGATATATCAGTGTGTGCAATTATATCTGACATGCATGGAAGACAACTAGTAGTTAGATTTATGTAACGAGTGCCTGTAGGAGACGACATAAATAGTAGGACTAGGGTTAACTAGCAGCAATAGGTCTCAAATACTAAAGGGAGAACACAGATGAAAGCTACAGAATATGTATCATTTGTACTCGAGATTAACTAGATGGCACACAAAAGTATTAAAGAACAACATAGGTAATACTAGATGTGGTATAATACTATAATCACCAACCTATGGGATATCATTGGCTGATGGATGATAACTATGGAACAACGTTACCTAAAGAACAAGTATCTTAGCTGAACTATGGAACAACGTTAACTCCTGAACAAGACCCGTAAGAGATCAGCATGAATATACAGTGAAATGTGATAATATGTTTTCCATGCTTAGATGAATAACAAAGCCATAAATGTTGCACACAAGTAAGATGAGGGTACGACCCATCTGATCGCCATCCATAGGAGTGAGCATCATGTGCTGACTTGTCGATGGCCCTGCAGTTGTTGTGGCTGTCCATGTCGGGCACACACATTCGATGTAGGGAACTGTTGAGTGGGGACTATAGCTCCCTTCAGATGTATACTTCCCTTGTTGGAGTAGCTGTGGTGAGTCGGAAAACGGTGTGGCTGAAGATGCAGATAATGCATAATGTTAAGAACGACATATCTCTTTGATCTAAAGAAATACACTAAGAGATCAATAGCAAGGTACGAGAGTGGTCACACGTGTGTTGACTGAAGACTAAATTGTTGACGGTGTGGCCCGGATGGCTTGATGGCCGTCTTGTGCCTCCCGTCCGACACTGTTCGGAATCTTCCCTGAAGAGCCAGCGACCAACAGCAGAGCAGCCTGTCCTCCGCCATCCGTGGCCCCAGCCAAAACCCCGCTCCCTGCCCCACCGCACTGCCGTGGTTGCGCCACCCCCGGGCCAATCCACAAAGACTCCTCGTCATCCAAATCCGGTGGTGGCAGTACCTTCAATCCACGCAACTCTAAGATAGCCATCTAAGCGCTGCTTCCGCTACGAACTTATGGCCCCGCACCCTTACGTTAGACACCAGCCAACCAGCAGCCTAGGAGCTCTGCCGCCTCAAGGGGTGCTGCTTCCCATTGGGGATCGATTGGCCGAGAATAAAAATTCAGACAACTGACGCCTAAATAAAGTGATTTGAGATGAGGGTGCGACCTATCTGGCGGCATGGTGAAGTAGGCAGGTCCAGCTGCTGAGTCGGTGAGGCCGGCGCGGTTGCGGTGGCGACAGGAGGCAGGGAAACATCAACGTCACGACGGTCGACGACTACGGGGAAGCAGCGCCGGGACTCTGGACGGATCTGAAGTTGGAGCCGCTCCGTCGCCATGAACAATGGCGGGCGTGAATCGGCTCCATTACAGTTCATGCGGCCGTCGTCGAGGCAGCTCCAGCAGCACTGAGTAAGAGGCACACGGCCCAGTGCATGACGGCAAATGGATAGCGTCTCCGGCATTAG
This sequence comes from Triticum aestivum, assembly GCF_018294505.1. Lineage (NCBI taxonomy): Eukaryota > Viridiplantae > Streptophyta > Magnoliopsida > Poales > Poaceae > Triticum > Triticum aestivum. Next base: position 141,436,535 of record NC_057804.1, read on the forward strand.
GGAGGAGGGCGGCTGTGAAATTGGTGCAGTGGGGGGCGCCATGGAGGAGGGGCTGAGGTTTTGCAGCTCGGAAGAAGGAAGCTTCCGGGGAGAAGGTGATTTGGCGCCCACGAGGTATGAATGGGGGGGGGGGATTGGGAGGGGAGTGGAACCATGTCTAACAGACGCATTTGTCTGATATGTGAGGGGGAGTTACAGTTCTACCCCTGCCTTTAGGCTTCTCAGCTTGGGTCTGTGTACTGAGGGTCGGGGATAATAGAGTAACTTTGCTTCTCCCAAAATAGTGGACGGGAGCGATTTCGGGCGAGGAGGGCGTGTTTTGAAATATAGTGGGCGCGAGCGATTTTGGGTGAGGAGAGCGTGTTTTGAAATAGTGGGCACAAGCTATTTCGAGCGAGGAGAGCGTGTTTTGCCGACCATGGTTTATGAATTATTCGGCACATGTCATTTTGGCCGAGGAGAAGGCACGCTTGGATGAAGTTACAAACCTACCCTCAATGTACAATGGGCCAATTGATGCGTGTCCCATATAGGACGGTAATTTCGCGTCTCCCATTTATTTGCTGGGTGAATTCCACCGAGCAGAGGATGTTTAATGGTTCGTTCAAATTTTGGGAGAATGAGCATCCACGTCTACCTTACTAAGTCGATTTGAATCAAATTTTGAAATATTAGCTTGCCACTTCTTTTTTAGATGGAGAGATGATGCTCGGGAGTAATATGTTTTTACATGCTCGTTGCTAGCGATTTACTATATGACAAATAGTTGACCCACTCAGAAACGGGAATCAAACCCAAAATGAAATATCTCGATTCAATGAAATAGCTCGTTCACTAGGTCAAAATAGTGAACTAAATCCAAAATTGAACACCTCAATCGAGTAGCATGTTGTACAGTATTATAGTACTCCATGAGCATGTTGAAAGTCAAATTAATGAACTTGTTTGATATACGCATATATCCATTCATGTGTGGATTGCAGACAACATGTTCTCCAATTTGAATATTTGAATGCAAGTTTATATCGAAACATGGTTTATATCAGTCTTTGATGCATAAAACGTGACCTCCCCCTCTCCCGAACTCCTGCTCTCTCTCTCTCCCTCTCTCCCTCTCTCTCTCTCTCTCTCTCTCTCTCTCTCTCTCTCTCTCTGACAATCTTCAATTCTATCGCACGCTTCCAACACACAGACCTTGTTTGTCCCTCTCCCTTTCTCTCCATCTCTCTCTCTCTGTGTGTGTGTGTGTGTGTGGGGGGGGGGTCTTTCTAGTTCGCATGCATATATACTCCATCTATAGGTCTCTCTCGCACACTATGTATGATACTCTAGTCCAAGCTAGATATCTTAAGTGCACTCATCGTACGCACACAAATTCCTTGGCTCGTTGCCCATAACTCTCTCACGCACCACTCTGTCGTCTCGGAGCTCTTCCCCCCCTCTCTCAAACTCTCCATCTACCTGGGTCACACATACACATGCATATCTCACTTGCACTCGATAGGCCCATCTAAAACTCTATCTCCCTTCCTCATTCTCTCTCCATCTCACACGCACACACACAATCTCATGCCTAGCTAGCCAAGTATGATGGCCTCTCACTCAATTGTAGGCACACGCAGTCCCCCCTATATGTATATGACTAGCTACTACCTCTTGAGCATGCGTTGGTTTTTCCCTTGAAGAGGAAAGGGTGATGCAGCAAAGTAGTGTAAGTATTTCCCTCAGTTTTGGGAACCAAGGTATCAATCCAGTAGGAGGCTCCTCAAAAGTCCCACGCACCTACACAAACAAACAAGAACCTCGCAACCAATGCGATAAAGGGGTTGTCAATCCCTTCATGGAAACTTGCAAAAGTGAGATCTGATAAAAATAATAAGATAAGATAAATATTTTTGGTATTTTTATGATATAGATTGGAAAATAAAAGAAGCAATAAAAGTAGATGGAAAACTTGTATGATAAAAGATAGACCCGGGGGCCATAGGTTTCACTAGTGGCTTCTCTCAAGATAGCATAAGTATTACAGTGGGTGAACAAATTACTGTCGAGCGATTGATAGAAAAGTGCATAGTTATGAGAATATCTAGGCATGATCATGTATATAGGCATCACATCCACAACAAGTAGATCGAAATGATTCTGCATCTACTACTATTACTCCACACATCGACCGACTCCTGCCTGCATCTAGAGTATTAAGTTCATAAGAATAGAGTAACACATTAAGCAAGATGACATGATGTAGAAGGATAAACTCATGCAATATGATATAAACCCCATCTTTTTATCCTCGATGGCAACAATACAATACGTGCCTTGCTGCCCCTGTTGTCACTGGGAAAGGACACCGCAAGATTGAACCCAAAGCTATACACTTCTCCTATTGCAAGAAAGATCAATCTAGTAAGCCAAACCAAACTGATAATTCAAAGAGACTTGCAAAGATAACCAATCATACATAAAAGAATTCAGAGGAGATTCAAATATTTCTCATAGATAAACTTGATCATAAACCCACAATTCATCGGATTTCGACAAGCACACCGCAAAAAAGAGTTACATTGAATAGATCTCCAAGAAGATCAAGGAGAACATTGTATTGAGATTCAAAGAGAGAGAAGAAGCCATCTAGCTAATAACTATGGACCCAAAGGTCTGTGGTAAACTACTCACAACTCATCAGAGAGGCCTTGGAGGTGATGTAGAGGCCCTCCATGGTCGATGAGGGAGTCCTGGATAAGGGGGTATCCGGACAGCCTGACTATATACTTTGGCCGGACTGATGGACTATGAAGATACAAGATAGAAGACTTCGTCCCGTGTCCAGATGGGACTCTCTTTGGCATGGCAGGCAAGCTTGGCGATTCGGATGTAGATCTCCTCCTCTGTAAACCAACCCTGTGTAACCCCAGCCCCCTCCGTGTCTATATAAACTAGAGGGTTTAGTCCGTAGGACACATCAACAATCATACCATAGGCTAGCTTCTAGGGTTTAGCCCCTCTGATCTCGTGGTAGATCAACTCTTGTAATATTCATATCATCAAGATCAATCAAGCGGGAATTAGGGTATTACCTCCATCTAGAGGGCCCGAACCTGGGTAAACATCGTGTCCCCAGTCTCCTGTTACCATTAGCCTTAGACGCACAGTTCAGGACCCCCTACCCGAGATCCGCCGGTTTTGACACCGACATTGGTGCTTTCATTGAGAGTTCCACTGTGTCGTCACGATAAGGCTTGATAGCTCGTCTCGTTGTCAAAGACAACATCACTGCCGGGGAAGCTTGGCTTTAGGCCAAACTCTCCGGCTGGGCGGCTTTGTCATGACCGCCCGAACGGCTATTGCGCCGACAATGACTTCTCAGGTCATTAAAAATAGCCTCCACATTGATTTGGAATTTTCCAAACAGATGGATCCAATGGAGCTCTTCTCCCTCAATGATATCTTGGATTGCATTGCCGCCCTGGGCGTCGCTACGGACTATGACTGGATCGGGCTTAAACCTGATCAAAGGGAGATTCACTCTCCACCGGCCACCCATGAGATAGTGGTAGTGGAAGAGCATCATCCTAATTCTCTGTCCACTTTGAGGACGAACTATGTCCGGATTTCCGAGCTCTCCGAGTCGGACACCCGCTCGCGGGAGGACATTACCCTGGTCCTGGACTCAGGATCGGGGACGGGCCGAAGAAGTTGGGCAATGCCCCAGAACCTGAGCCGTCAAGCTCGAAAGCTTCTTTGCCCCTGGGTCCTAGATCGGGTCGGGAGTCGGACTCAAATCCGCCCACCCACCCAGATTTATCCAATCTTTCCCATATCAGATAAGAGCCCCAAGAAACAGTACATCACTACTGGGCCAGATTCCTCCTTGTGATAAACAGGGTCAAGGACTGTCCCGAGGTAGATGCAATCTCCCTCTTTTGCAAAAATTGCACGGACAAAGGGATTCTCAATGCTATAAGCCACCGTGACATAGTACACTTCGCTGACTTAGCGGCCATAGTGCAAACGTACTGCGCAATGGAAAGCACCTGGAAAACCCAAACAAGTTTCTAGGACAGTTCGGCTCTAGCCAAATCCCCTGTCCAAACTAAAAGGGTAAACTCTCGTAAGTCACCTGATTCAAGTACCAAAAAAATAAATCCCCCCGCATGGTGCAGAACCGTATTGGAAGAATGGCTAAATGGGCCGTGCAAGATTCATGGCACACCGGATACTACGCCAACGCATAGCCTTAGAGCATGTTGGATACTCCGGCAGGTGGCAAAGAGCGGTGAAGATCTCCTCATAAAACATCCCGCCGGAGACAACAATATGGTATTTACAGTCTTCGAGACTTTCACCTCAAATAATAGGCGAAAGCGAGCTCAGCGCAACCTCGCAGAAGTTTGCCACGTGGCAACAATAAGCCCATGGAACAACATGGCTATAACCTACAACGCCAGTGACGAACCCCAATTCCGGACAGTCCGAGCACCAACCGCTTTGGTCCTTAGCCCAATCATGGATGGCTTCAGGCTTACTAAAGTGCTCATGGATAGTGGAAGCAGATTGAACCTCATCTATGAGGAAGCCCTCAACAAGATGGAAATTGACAAGAGCCGCATTGAACGGAGCAGCACTACCTTCAGGGGAATCATCCCTAGTCGAGAGGCACAATGCGCGGGAAAAATCACACTGGATGTGGTATTCGACACGCCGAAGAATTACAGGTCCGAAGAAATTACATTCCAAGTAGCCCCGTTCAGCAGCGGATACCACGCCCTCTTAGGGCGGGACGCAGTCACGAGTTTTTAGGCTATACCCCATTACGGGTACATGAAGCTCAAAATGCCCGGGCCCAACGGAATCATCACTCTAGCTAGTGATCCGGACGTTGCACTCCGCGCCAAAAATAAAACTGTCGCGCTCGCCCTGGAGGCATTATCAGAAGCCCTCGCGGCCGAAGAACTGACAACACTACGAGCAACCGTGGACAGAGACGACGTGATACTCGACAAGCGACCTAAATCCACCTCCTTCAAGCCAGCGGACGAGATAGTCAAATTCCAGGTCCACCCAACCGACCCTTCAAACACAGCTTCCATAGGGACACAACTGAACCCCACAATTGACGCCGCACTGCGAGACTTCCTGCGTGAAAATTGGGATATTTTCGCCTGGCATCCTTCAGACATGCCGGGCATCCCACACAGGTTGGCCGAGCACAGCCTCAATATACTGAAAGGATACAAGCCAGTCAAGTAGACTCTCCGACGATTCTCAGAGCCTAAACGGCAAGCCATGGGAGAAGAGCTAGCCAAGCTACTTGAAGCCGGATTCATCAGAGACATCAAACATCCAGATTGGCTAGCAAACTTGGTAATAGTACCAAAAAAGGACAAATCCTGGCGCTTGTGTGTCGATTTCAAAGACCTCAATAAAGCTTGCCCCAAGGATCCCTTCCCCCTCCCCCGCATTGATCAGATAATCGATGCCACCGCAGGACATGACTCATTGTGTTTCCTCGACGCATACTCCGGATACCATCAAATAAAGATGGCGGAGTCCGACCAGCCTGCAACAGCCTTCATCACCCCGTACGGCCCCTTCGGTTTCAACACCATGCCCTTCGGGCTCAAAAACACCGCCGCAACCTATCAACGCATGATTCAGACATGCCTGGAAAAAAAATCGGCAAGACAGTAGAGGCCTACGTAGACGACGTGGTCATCAAAACAAGACACGTCAAATCCTTAATAGACGACTTGAGGCTTACATTCGATAATCTCCGGACATACAATATCAAGCTCAACCCGGAGAAATGTGTCTTCGGAGTACCCTCCGGAAAATTGCTCGGCTTCATCGTTTCCAATAGAGAAATTGAAGCCAATCCGGCAAAAATCCGAGCTCTGTCACAGCTGGCTATCCCAACAGACCTCATGCAGATCCAGAAACTAACTGGATGTGTGGCTGCCTTAAGCCGCTTTATCTGCCGCTTAGGAGAAAAGGCACTACCCTTGTATCGCCTTCTTCGACGCACTGAACACTTCGAGTGGACAGATGCAGACACGGCCGGACTGGAAGAAATAAAGGCACTCTTGGCCACTAACCCAGTCCTGACCACGCCAAATATTGGCGAACCCATGCTATTATACATAGCTGCAACAAACCAAGTTGTGAGCGCAGTGCTCGTCGTCGAACGAGAGGCATACGGACACAAGTTCCCGCTCCAAAAGCCGGTATATTACGTGTCCACTGTCCTCACTCCATGTAAATCTCGGTACCCGCACTATCAAAAGATAGCGTATGCGGTCTTCATGGCATCCCGGAAACTACGACACTACTTTCAAGAGTGTTCGATCATGGTGGCCTCCGAAGTTCCACTCAATGACATAATAAATAACCGCGACGCAACAGGCCGAATTGCTAAATGGGCTATTGAGATCCTTCCGTTCGACATAACATACAAACCACGATGAGCCATTAAGTCGCAAGTACTGGCTGACTTCGTCGCCGAATGGACAGAAGCCGAACTCCCTAAAGAGTACGACGCGTACTCAAATTGGATCATGCATTTCGACGGGTCCAAAATGCTGGCCGGATTAGGAGCGGGTGTCGTCCTGACATCCCCCACCGGAGACACGGTACAGTACGTCCTCCAAATATTATTCACATACTCCAACAATGCAGCCGAATACGAGGCTCTGTTGCATGGTCTTTGGATGGCAGTCTCCATGGGCATTCAACACCTCAAAGTGCGCGGGGACTCGAACCTCGCCATATCTCAGGTCAACGGAGACTTTGACGCCAAGGATCCGAAAATGGTGGCCTATCGCAATGCCGTCCTCAAAATGTCAGCTCGGTTCAAGGGGCTCGAATTCCACCATGTGGTTAGAGAAAATAACCAAGCGACCGATATCCTCGCCCGCATCGGCGCTAGACGCGACCCCGTACCACCCAACATCTTCTTAGAAAGGTTGTTCAAACCGTCCGTGGCATGGGAAGGGGAGTCCGGCACCGTTAGTCCGGCTCCGAACACAACCCCAACTTCTGAACCTTCTGACGTAATCGGAGGCTCTGCCACCGAAATAACATCTTTGGCCCACAAAATAATGGCTGTCATCGCCCCGTGGACCGAGCCCTTCTTGGCCTACCTTAATAGGCAGGAGCTCCCCGAGGACCAAAATGAGGCACGCTGCATCGTGCGACGCTCTAAAGCCTACAAAGTCCATGAAGGAGAACTCTACAAGAAGAGCACCACCGGAGTGCTCCAACGATGCATCTCCGAGGAGGAAGGGCGGCAGCTCTTAGCCGAAATCCATTCCGGACTAGGCGGGCACCACACGGCAGCCCGAGCTCTCCTAAGCAAGGCCTTTCGGACAGGATTCTACTGGCTGACAGCCCAGCGGACGCACATGACCTTGTCCAACATTGCGATTGTTGCCAACTATTTGCCAATCAGAGCCATATGCCCCCCTACCACTCTCCAAACGATCCCCATAACTTGGCCCTTTGCGGTCTGGGGGCTGGATATGGTGGGACCCCTCAAAGGGGGCCATAAGAAATAATACTTATTGGTCATGGTAGACAAGTTCACCAAATGAATAGAAGCCAAACTAGTTAAAACGTCCGAATCTGGACAAGTGATAGACTTCATATCGGAGGTTGTACACAGTTACGATGTCCCCACAGTATTATCACCGATAACGGCTTGAATTTTACAGTTGAGGAGGTGAAAGCCTGGTGTAGCAAAATGGACATTAAGCTTGACTACGCCTCTGTCTATCACCCCCAAACAAACAGTCAGGTCAAACGTGCAAATGGTCTTATTATGAGCGGCATCAAACCCAGACTAGTGCGATCCTTGAAGGAATCAGACATGCATTGGGTCGAGGAACTCGACTCCGTACTCTGGGGGCTGCGGACCATGCCGAACCGTACAACCGGATACACACCATTTTTTATGGTGTATGGCACAGAAGCAGTGCTGCCCTGCGATATAATTCATGACTCACCTCGCGTGCGCATGTATGTAGAGAAGGAAGCCAAGCTAGATCGGTAGGACAACTTAGATGCTTTGGAGGAGGAGCATGATGTCGCTAAAGCCCGTTCCGCATTCTATCAGCAACAGGATCGAAGGTATCAAAGAAGAGAAGTACGTGCCAAAACTTATAACATTGGCGAACTCATTCTACACCTACCTGAGAAGAAGAAGGACAAGCTCAAACCCAAGTGGGAGGGTCCCTTCATCATTGATAAAGTTCTCACCGGAGTAGCGTACCATCTGTGCAACACCTTTGATAACAGACTCGAGCCGAACCCATGGAATGCGGCCAGACTCCGGAGATTCTACGCCTAGCACCGAACCCAGTGTTCGTCTCCTCATCTCCGCCTCTTCGATTATGTTCCTTTTCCTCCTTTCTCGCCCTTTTTTTCCTTTTTCATATACATACAACCTTAAAACAATACGGATGCCCTGAGCACTCCGGCCGCATTATGCGCGCACACTATACCTGGGGGCTTGCTATTCGGAAGCTATATATATAATTACTTTAATGGCTTCTTGCCAAGCCACATATGCATTTTCTTTCCATATGTGCCTTTTCTTCACCATTATATGCATCGATATGACTTAAGTTTTGGCCATGCTGGGTTTCCTGGCTCTTGTATTTATGCCCTACGTTCCCGTTAATTCGGCTAGGGCATAAGGGGAGCACCTCTGCGATTGTCACTGCCGGTTGAGCCAGATGTGTACCTCGGACTGGGTGAAGCCGAAAGCTAGCGTTCTTAAGGGAATATTCGGTCGGTGAACAAAAGATGTTCTCGTTCCTAACAACGAAAATACCCAGATGCTTTGTTTCCTGCGCTTTTGCTCGCAGTTCAGACATGCACATCGATGCATGTGTACCCAGGAGAAAGGAACCCCTAATGGAACTATTCTCTCTCGAAGATGTTTCTTACTATCCATGTAATATAACATAACTAGTTGGGTACTTGTCTGTTCAAGCACTTATGACCCCTATTCCTGGTTTCCACGCATGCCCCGGTTTTTCATAACTGTGTGGGTATTCGGATACACCCCGGACCGTCGGATCCGGGGGCTGAAGCGAAAAGGTCCGCCATGACAAATGATTTTCAATCCGGCTAGAAAGTACATGAGCCCATTCAAAATTACATAATCATACTGACTGGCTGTACTCTTCCTCTATACCATCCAACAGGCTGTCTAGCTTACAATCCTGCTGGGAATACTTCACAGCTAATGCTACTTGATCATAAACCAAACTAATGGGTATCTCTTGTCCATCTGGCCCAGCCGGTCCAACTTCGGCCATATGGTTTGGGTCAGCCTTGGCGTATCGCATCTTTGATGTCTACTACACAACCTTCTTCTAGTAGACGTTGTTGGGCCTACAAGTGCACAGGTTTGTAGGACAGTAGCAAATTTCCCTCAAGTGGATGACCTAAGGTTTATCAATCCGTAGGAGGCGTAGGATGAAGATGGTCTCTCTCAAACAACCCTGCAACCAAATAACAAAGAGTCTCTTGTGTCCCCAACACACCCAATACAATGGTAAATTGTATAGGTGCACTAGTTCGGCGAAGAGATGAAGATACAAGTGCAAAATAGATAGTAGATATAGGTATTTGTAATCTGAAATAATAAAAACAGCAAGGTAGCAAGTGGTAAAAGTGAGCGTAAACGGTATTGCAATGATAGGAAACAAGACCTAGGGTTCATACTTTCACTAGTGCAAGTTCTCTCAACAATAATAACATAGATAGATCATATAACAAGCCCTCAACAAGCAACAAAGAGTCACTCCAAAGCCACTAATAGCGGAGAACAAACGTAGAGATTATGGTAGGGTACGAAACCACCTCAAAGCTATCCTTTCTGTTCTATCTATTCAAGAGTTCGTAGTAAAATAACATAAAGCTATTCTTTCCGCTCAATCCATCATAGAGTTCATACTAGAATAACACCTTAAGACACAAATCAACCAAAACCCTAATGTCACCTAGATACTCCATTGTCACCTCAAGTATCCGTGGGCATGATTATACGATATGCGTCACACAATCTCAGATTCATCCAACCAACATAAAAGTACTTCAAAGAGTGCCCCAAAGCTACTACCGGAGAGTCAAGAACGTGTGCCAACCCCTATGCATAGGTTCATGGGTTGAACCCGCAAGTTGGTCACCAAAACATACATCAAGTGGCACATGATATCCCATTGTCACCACAGATAATCACGGCAAGACATACATCAATTGTTCTCATAAAGACTCAATCCAATAAGATAACTTCAAAAGGGGAAACTCAATTCATCACAAGAGAGTAGAGGGGGAGAAACATCATAAGATCCAACTACAATAGCAAAGCTCGGGATACATCAAGATCGTGCCATAGGGGAACACGAGAGAGAGAGAGAGATCGAACACATAGCTACTGGTACATACCCTCAGCCCCGAGGGTGAACTACTCCCTCCTCGTCATGGATAGCGCCGGGATGATGAAGATGGCCTCCGGTGATGGGATCCCCCTCCGGCAGGGTGCCGGAACAGGGTCCCGATTGGTTTTTGGTGGCTACAGAGGCTTGCGGCGGCGGAACTCCCGATCTAGGTTCTGTTCTGGAAGTTTTACGATACGTAGGTATATATGGGTGCAGGGAGTACATCAGTGGAGCTACGGGGGCCCCACGAGGCAGGGGGCGCGCTCAGGGGGGGCGCCCTCCACCCTCGTGAGCACCTCCCGTATCTCCTGACGTGCACTCCAAGTCCATCGGGTGGCTTTCCTTCCAAAAATAACTTCTCCAGTTGATTTCGTTCCATTTTGACTCCGTCTGATATTCCTTTTCCTGAAAACACTGAAATAGGCATAAAACAACAAATCTGGGCTGGGCCTCCGGTTAATAGGTTAGTCCCCAAAATAATATAAAAGTGGATAATAAGGCCCAATATTGCCTAAAACAGTAGATAAAGTAGCATGGAGCAATAAAAAATTATAGATATGTTGGAGACATATCAAGCATCCCCAAGCTTAATTCCTACTCGTCCTTGAGTACGTAAATGATAAAAAAATTTGATGCAGAGTGATACTTTGGCATAATTTCAATGTAAATCTTCTTAATTGTGATATGAATATTCAGATCTGAAAGATTCAAGACAAAAGTTCATATTGACACAAAAATAATAATACTTCAAGCATACTAATCAAAGCTATCGTGTCTTCTCAAAATAACGTGGCAAAAGAAAGTTCATCCCTACAAAATCATATAGTTAGGCTATGCTTCATTTTCGTCACACAAAGATGTTCCCAACTTCTATACCCCCAATGACAAGCCAAGCAATTGTTTCATACTTAAATAATCTCAAACTTTTTCAACTTTCATGCAATACATGAGCATGAGCCATGGATATAGCACTATGGGTGGAATAGAATATGATGATGGGGATTGTGTGGAGAAGACAAAAAAGGAGAAAGTCTCACGTTGACGAGGCTAATCAACGGGCTATGGAGATGCCCATCAATTGATGTCAACATGAGGAGTAGGGATTGCCATGCAACGGATGCACTAGAGCTATGAATGCTCAACAAAAGAAAACTAGTGGGTGTGCATCCAACTCGCTTGCTCATGAAGACCTAGGGCATTTGAGGAAGCCCATCATAGGAATATACAAGCCAAGTTCTATAATGAAAGATTCCCACTAGTATAAAAAGGACAACTTTATGAGACTCACTACATGAAGAACAACGTGCTACTTTGAAGAACAATATATGAGACTCACTACATGAAGAACAAGGTGCTACTTTGAAGCACAATATATGAGACTCACTACATGAAGAACAAGGTGCTACTTTGAAGCACAAGTTTGGAAAAAGAGATAGTAGCATTGCCCTTTTTATTTTCCTTTTTCTTGGGGCCTTTCTTTTTTTTCTCTTTTTGGCCTTTCTCTTTTTTTATTTGGGCAATGCTCTAATAATGATGATCATCACACTTCTATTGATTACAACACAAGGATTACAACTCGAAACTTAGAACAAGATATGACTCTATATGAATGCCTCCGGCAGTGTACCGGGATGGTGCAATGAATCAAGAGTGACATGTATGAAAAATAATGCATGGTGGCTTTGCCACAAATACGATGTCAACTACATGATCATGCAATGGCAATATGACAAAAGTAATGTATGTCATGATGATGATGATGGAATTTGCATGGCAATATATCTCAGAATGGCTATGGAAATGCCATAATAGGTAGGTATGGTGGCTGTTTTGAGGAAGATATAAGGAGGTTTATGTGTGATAGAGCATATTGTATCACGGGGTTTGGATGCACCGACGAAGTTTGCACCAACTCTCAAGGTGAGAAAGGGCAATGCACGGTACCGAAGAGGCTAGCAAAGGCGGAAAGGTGAGAGTGCGTATAATCCATGGACTCAATATTAGTCAAAAGAACTCATATACTTATTGCAATAATTTAGAAGTCATCAAAAATTGAAGTACTACGCGCATGCTCCTAGGGTGATAGATTGGTAGGAAAAGACCATCGCTCATCCCCGACCGCCACTCATAAGGATGCACAAGCCAGGTACACTTCATGTTTCAAATTTGTTACACAACTTTAACCATACGTGCATGTTACGGGACTTGCAAACTTCAACACAAGCATTTCTCAAATTCATAATCACCCAACTAGCATGACTTTGATATTATCACCTCCATATCTCAAAACAATTAGCAAGCATCAAACTTATCTTAGTATTCAATTCACTCAAAAGAAAGTTTCACATATCTTGAATACCAAGTATATTAACATTAAGCAAATTATCATGTTATTAACGACTCTCAAAATAATATAAGCGAAGCATGAGAGTTCAATAGTTTCTTTAAAACAAATCCACCACCGTGCTCTAAAAGATATAAGTGAAGTACTAGAGCAATAACAAAAACTACTCCGAAAGATATAAGTGAAGATCAATGAGTAGTCGAATAATTATGCAAATATGTGAAGACTCTCCCAATTAATAATTTCAGATCTTGATACTTTATTCAAACAGCAAGCAAAGCTAAAGAAAACCACATTGCAATGATAGCACAACTCATGTGAAGAAGCAAAAACTTAGGCTCAACCGATACTAACCGATAGTTGTTGAAGAAGAAAGGTGGGATGCCTACCGGGGCATCCCCAAGCTTAGATGCTTGAGACTTCTTGAAATATTATCTTTGGGTGCCTTGGGAATCCCCAAGCTTGAACTTTTGTGTCTCCTTAATTCCTCTCATATCATGGTTTCTCTTTTTATCAAAAGCTTCATTCACAACAAACTCAACAAGAACTCGTGAGATAGGTTAGTATAAACCAATGCAAAACCTTATCATCTTCTACTGTAACAAATCACTAAAATTATTATTCAACATTTAATACTAAATGCTTCTGTATATTTAATACTCCTATCATCAAATAGAATCATTAAACAAGCAAACATATGCAAACAATGCAAACATAACAGCAATCTGCCAAAACAGTACAGTCTGTAAAGAATGCAAGAGTAACAATACTTCCCTGACTCCAAAAATTATGAACTAAAATTCCCACTGTAATAAATTTATCAGAGCTTAATATGCAAAAAGATTCAACATTATACCATTCTCTGACTTTTCTAGGGAATTTTTGCAACAGCGGTAAACTTTCTGTTTTCAAACAGCAACATGTATACTAGCAAAATAAGCATGGCAAAGGCTATCCTTGACTTTTTTATTGAAACTAAAGATGCAAAACATTATTCTAACTAACAGCAAGCAAAAACTAACAAAAGAAAATGACGCTCCAAGCAAAACACATATCATGTGGTGAATAAAAATATAGCTCCAAGTAAAGTTACCGATGAACGAAGACGAAAGAGGGGATGCCTTCCGGGGCATCCCCAAGCTTAGTTGCTTGGTTGTCCTTGAATATTACCTTGGGGTGCCTTGGGCATCCCCAAGCTTAGGCTCTTGCCACTCCTTATTCCATAGTCCATCGAATCCTTACCCAAAACTTGAAAACTTCAACCACACAAAACTCAACACAAAACTCGTAAGCTCCGTTAGTATAAGAAAATAAAACCACCACTTAGGTACTGTAATGAACTCATTCTAAATTCATATTGGTGTAATATCTACTGTATTCTAACTTCTATATGGTTCATACCACTTAATACTAGCCATAGATGCATCAAAATAAGCAAACAACACATAGAAAACAGAATCTGTCAAAAACAGAACAGTCTGTAGTAATCTGTATCAAACGTATACTTCTGGAACCCCAAAAATTATGAAATAAATTGCTGGACCTGAGAAATGTGTCTATTAATCATCTGAAAAAAGAATCAACCTAAAATCTCTCTTCAGTAAAAAATGGCAGCTAATCTCGTGAGCGCTAAAGTTTCTGTTTTTCACAGCAAGATCACATAAACTTCACCCAAGTCTTCCCAAAGGTTCTACTTGGCACTTTATTGAAACAAAAGCTATAAAACATGATTACTACAGTAGAATAATCGTGTGGACACACAAAAACAGTAAGGATAAATATTGGGTTGTCTCCCAACAAGCGCTTTTTTAATGCCTTTCTAGCTAGGCATGATGATGGCAATGATGCTCACATAAAAGATAAGAATTGAAACATAACGGGAGCATCATGAAGCATATGACTAGCACATTTAAGTCTAACCCACTTCCTATTCATAGGGATTTTGTGAGCAAACAACTTATGGGAACAATAATCAACAAGCATAGGAAGGTAAAACAAGCATAGCTTCAAGAATTTAAGCACATAGAGAGGAAACTTGATATTATTGCAATTCCTACAAGCATATGTTCCTCTCTCATAATAATTTTCAGTAGCATCATGAATGAATTCAACAATATAACCAGAACCTAAAGCATTTTTTTCATGATCTACAAGCATATAAATTTACTACTCTCCACATAAGCAAATTTCTTCTCATGAATAGTAGTGGGAGCAAACTCAACAAAATAACTATCAGATGATTGAAAATTAAGATCAAGAAGACACGTTTCATGGTTATCATTATTCTTTAAAGCATATGTGTCATCAAAATAATCATCATAGATAGGAGGCATGCTTTCATCATAGTAAATTTGCTCATCAAAGCTTGGGGGACAAAAAATATCATCTCCATCAAACATAGCTTCCCCAAGCTTGTGGCTTTGCATATCATTAGCATCATGGATATTCCAAGATTTCGTACTAACAACATTGCAATCATTCTCGTCATTCACATATTTTATGCCAAGAATTCTATGTAATTCTTCTTCTAGCACTTGAGCACAATTATCCTTTCCATCATACTCACGAAAGATATTAAAAAGGTGAAGCGTATAAGACAAACTTAACTCCATTTTTTTGTAATTTTATTTTATAAACTAAACTAGTGCTAAATACAGAAACAAAAAGATCCGATTGCAAGATCTAAACATATACCTTCAAGCGCTAACCTCCCCGGCAACGGCGCCAGAAACTGCTTGATGTCTACTACACAACCTTCTTCTTGTAGACGTTGTTCGGCCTGCAAGTGCACAGGTTTATAGGACAGTAGCAAATTTCCATCAAGTGGATGACCTAAGGTTTATCAATCCGTAGGAGGCGTAGGATGAAGATGGTCTCTCTCAAACAACCCTGCAACCAAATAACAAAGAGTCTCTTGTGTCCCCAACACACCCAATACAATGGTAAATTGTATAGGTGCACTAGTTCAGCGAAGAGATGAAGATACAAGTGCAAAATAGATAGTAGATATAGGTATTTGTAATCTGAAATAATAAAAACAGCAAGGTAGCAAGTGGTAAAAGTGAGCATAAACGGTATTGCAATGATAGGAAACAAGGCCTAGGGATCATACTTTCACTAGTGCAAGTTCTCTCAACAATAATAACATAGATAGATCATATAACAAGCCCTCAACATGCAACAAAGAGTCACTCCAAAGCCACTAATAGCGGAGAACAAATGTAGAGATTATGGTAGGGTACGAAACCACCTCAAAGCTATCCTTTCTGTTCTATCTATTCAAGAGTTCGTAGTAAAATAACATAAAGCCATTCTTTCTGCTCAATCCATCATAGAGTTCATACTAGAATAACACCTTAAGACACAAATCAACCAAAACCCTAATGTCACCTAGATACTCCATTGTCACCTCAAGTATCCGTGGGCATGATTATACGATATGCGTCACACAATCTCAGATTCATCCAACCAACATAAAAGTACTTCAAAGAGTACCCCAAAGCTACTATTGGAGAGTCAAGAACGTGTGCCAACCCCTATGCATAGGTTCATGGGTGGAACCCACAAGTTGGTCACCAAAACATACATCAAGTGGCACATGATATCCCATTGTCACCACAGATAATCACGGCAAGACATACATCAAGTGTTCTCATAAAGACTCAATCCAATAAGATAACTTCAAAAGGGGAAACTCAATTCATCACAAGAGATTAGAGGGGGAGAAACATCATAAGATCCAACTACAATAGCAAAGCTCGGGATACATCAAGATCGTGCCATAGAGGAACACGAGAGAGAGAGATCAAACACATAGCTACTGGTACATACCCTCAGCCCCGAGGGTGAACTACTCTCTCCTCGTCATGGATAGCGCCGAGATGATGAAGATGACCTCCGGTGATGGGATCCCCCTCCGGCAGGGTGCCAGAACAGGGTCCCGATTGGTTTTTGGTGGCTACAGAGGCTTGTGACAGCGGAACTCCCGATCTAGGTTCTGTTCTGGAAGTTTTATGATACGTAGGTATATATGGGTGCAGGGAGTACGTCGGTGGAGCTACGGGGGCCCCACGAGGCAGGGAGGCGAGCCCCCCACCCTCGTGAGCACCCCCCGTATCTCCTGACGTGCACTCCAAGTCCATCAGGTGGCTTTCCTTCCAAAAATAACTTCTCCAATTGATTTCGTTCCGTTTTGACTCCGTCTAATATTCCATTTCCTTGAAACATTGAAATAGGCATAAAACATCAAATCTAGGCTGGGCCTCCGGTTAATAGGTTAGTCCGAAAAATAATATAAAGGTGGATAATAAAGCCTAATATTGCCTTAAACAGTAGATAAAGTAGCATGGAGCAATCAAAAATTATAGATACGTTGGAGACATATCAGTCTTCACCATGGCCCACGCTTCTCTCGCACCTTGACGATAGGCTGATATCTTCCATAATCGGAAGCGCCACCGTGCTCCTTTGAGCATCTCTACAAGTTCGCCCATGCCTCCGGGCAGGGAAGCGGACAGCCACAAAGCCTGGGCAATGACCTGCATCACCTGCCGAGCTCGTTCGTGCAATTGTGAAAGCTCTTGCAGCATATCGTCTGCGGAGCCGGGCATCTCTTCTTCAGGGAGCCCCGTCATCATACCTACAGAGATAACTCTGTCAATATGCCTCCTCGCCAAACTAAGCCACAGTTCGTTCAAGCACTTACTATAAATGCCGCGTCGAAGCCTCCGGTTCTCCTTCATGGAGTCCGCGAGCTGAGCTCGAACATCTTTCGATTCGACGCTCAGTTGGAGATTAGCATCTTGCAGCTTATTCTTCGACCGAATAGACTGCGTCAGCAAATGCTCGCCCACCTTCAGTTGACTTCGAAGATGAAGCTCATTACCTCCCACATCCTTCGGATTTCCTCCGGGATTATCTGCCGAATATTTCGTCAGATTTATACACCATGCCGAACACACAAATTGGTAGAAGAATCATTACCAGAAGAAATCTTTTTGGATCCCTCTTGTTCAACTATGTTAGCCTTCATTTGAGCCTTACACTCCTCCAGCACTTGAGATAACTGGGCGTTCTTCTCTACAAGAACCTATGCATTTAATGATCCTCAAATCAGTTGTGCCAACTGTTTCAAGTCTCAGGGGCTACTACTACACATACTTATTAAAATTCTCTTACCCGTATATCCTTCACATACTGGTCCATTGCTCTGGCAAGTACATCTTGAGCAGCGCGGATATAGGCGTGTCAGGAAATGAAGGCGTTGAACGCCTCTTCGAAAAAAATACCACCGCGGAGTACGGCCCATCGGCGCCGGTGATTCATGGCGCTCTCCACTTCTGAATTTGTGGCGGAAAGTATACCCGTATCCTCTGCAGGAGGACAGTTTGGCACTATTCCCGCATCAGCCTCCGCTTGGGAATCTGGTCCAGGAATCCGGCTGCTGGAGGCATGGCCGGTAGGATCCCCGGACACAGTCTGGCGTTTCCTGACATGACGTAATTAAAGCTGTCACGTCTCTACAAATCGACTGAACAAATCACGGGGCAAGTTCAATGAGTACCTCTGCGCCTGCGTATTGCTCCTGACCGCCTTCCTTTTAAGCCTACTTTGTCTAGGCACCTCTTGCTGAGATGCCCCCGCGGGTTCCGCACGTTGTCCCGACCGCCGTTTCTGTAAAAACACGGCGTATGATCATAAGGTACGGCAAAACTAAGGAATCCTTTCGGAAGGTTGAAGCCCCGACATTACTTACATGCAACACAGGAAGCAGTCCGGGATATTCCGCGATGATGGCCACTAAAGAGCCGCCACTGCTTGCCTGATAAAAAGTCCAGTCGATGAATTCCAGGATATATCCGGATCTTCTTCAAGTCCGGGGTCGAGAGCCTGGCCGGGATCCTCTGGCTGCGGAGAGGGGCTATTGAACTCTTTCACAGCCTTTCTTAGTTCCTGTTTTTGAAACAACAAGGTAAATAATTGTGGTCAAGAAGGTAAGAACAAGTAGAGTCTAATAACAAATAACAACTTACCCAGCTTCGGGGGTTGTACATGGAAAGTCCATCCCGCAGTTTAATGCGGAGGAACTCCTCCTCTTCTCCCTTGTACAATTCAGATAGTATCCTCGCCAAAGATGTGGCGGAGTCTGGACCTTTGCGACCGCAGCGGGAGGCATTGTCTTCTCCATTGAAGTGCCACATGGGTTTTCCCCTATATTGAAGTGGCTGCACTCCCCTTATAATACATATTGACATTATTGTCAATCTTGATTTGGTCAGGGTTTGTATCCGGCTCATCAGATAGAAGACTTCCCTGTTTTCCTCCTCCTGGGGGCTCCGAGGGCGCCAGCTTTGGCATTTCTTCGGCGGAGTATTGGTGAACTCAGGAAGGCCCGTCCGGACTGGGTCCGAAAGGGGAACGTCATCAACATAAAACCACTTCGAGGGCCAGTCTTCGGACGCCTTCTTTGGAGTACCAGACAGGTATCCGGTCTGGGCGATGCGCCATATTTCGGCTCTGCCCACTTGATATATAGATCCCTCCTGGTTGCATGGGACGAGGCAAAATAACCTCTTCCATAGCTCGAAATGGGCTTCGCAGCTCAGGAACAGCTCGTAGAGGGCAACGTAGCTCGCAATATGCAGTATGGAGGCGGGGGTAAGATTATGCAACTGGAGACCGTAAAACTCCAGGAGCCCGCGGAGGAATGGGTGGATTGGAAACCCGACGCGTCTTAGCAGATACGGGACAAGGCATACCCGCTCCCCCAGAGAAGGGTTGGGGAATCTCTCCGCTTGCTCCCCGCCATTATAGGTGGCTAGTCCGGATTAGACAGGGACCATGTATGCGGGCGAAAGAAACCCTTTGGTCTGCAGCTCTATTAGGCGGCTGTGAGGGATGGAACACTTTTCCCAATCGCCTGGTTTCGGGCTGGGGGAGCGGCGAGTGGGGTTGCGGCGACCGGTCATGATGGGGTGGCCTCTTTTGGGCGCGCTCTGTGGAATGCTTTCTTGGGGGAAGATGGTGTGATTTGGATCTGAAGATCCCTGTCTCCTCAAATAGATGGTTCACCTACGGGATTAGGGTGTCAAATGCAAAAATGCCCCGGCCCCTCGCCTTCGATTGACATGTGGAGGTGGCCATTATTGAAGCACAGAATCCGAGGAGTACAACCTTACTGGGAGGCCAAACACTATTCGCCACGACGGGTGCACCGGATTTGGAGAAGAACCCGCCTTGCAATGCCGAAGACAATCTGCGCGCCGGACTCATCGTCATTGAAGCCTGGTTCGGGGGACTACTAAGGGAGTCCTGGATAAGGGGGTATCCGGACAACTGGACTATATACTTTGGCCGGACTGATGGACTATGAAGATACAAGATAGAAGACTTTGTCCTGTGTCCGGATGGGACTCTCCTTGGTGTGGCAGGCAAGCTTGGCGATTCGGATGTAGATCTCCTCCTCTGTAAACCGACCCTGTGTGACCCTAGCCCCCTCCGGTGTCTATATAAACCGGAGGGTTTAGTCCGTAGGACACATCAACAATCATACCATAGGCTAGCTTCTAGGGTTTAGCCCCTCTGATCTCGTGGTAGATCAACTCTTGTAATACTCATATCATCAAGATCAATCAAGCAGGAAGTAGGGTATTACCTGCATCGAGAGCGAACCTGGGTAAACATCGTGTCCCCAGTCTCTTGTTACCATTAGCCTTAGACGCACAGTTCGGGACCCCCTACCCGAGATCCGCCGGTTTTGACACCGACAGTCGATTCCCCCTCCGGTGAAGCACCGGCGAAGGCTCCAAGATGGGATCTCGCGGATACAGAAGGTTGCGGCGGTGGAATTAGGTTTTCGTGGTGCTCCTGGATGTTTTCGGGGTCCGTGGATATATATAGGAGGAAGAAGTATGTCGGTTGACGCTCGAGGGGCCCATGAGTGTGGGAGGCGCACCCACCCCCTTAGGGCATGCCGGGCACCCTCGTGGCCGCCTTGTTCGTGGCTTGACGTCCACTCCAAGTCTTCTGGTTTGCATTTGTTCCAAAAAGATCGCTCCCGAAGGTTTTTATCCCGTTTGGACTCCGTTTGATATTCCTTTTCTTCGAAACACCGAAATAGGCAAAAAACATCAATTTGGGCTGGGCCTCCGGTTAGTAGGTTAGTCCCAAAAATGATATAAAAGTGTAAAGTAAAGCCCATAAACATCCAAAATAGGTAATATAATAGCATGGAACAATCAAAAATTATAGATACGTTGGAGACGTATCAAGCATCCCCAAGCTTAATTCCTGCTTATCCTCGAGTAGGTAAATGATAAAAACAGAATTTTTGATGTGGAATGCTAACTAGCATAATTCTCAATGTAATTTTCTTTATTGTGGCATGAATGTTCAGATCCAAATGATTCAAAATAAAAGTTCATGTTGACATGATAAACAATGATACTTCAAGCATACTAACAAAGCAATCACGTCTTCTCAAAATATCATGGCTAAAGAAAGCTATCCCTACAAAATCATATAGTCTGGCTATGCTCTATCTTCATCACACAAAGTATTTAATCATGCACAACCCCGATGACAAGCTAATAAATTGTTTCATACTTTAGTATTCTCAAACTTTTTCAACTTTCACGCTATACATGAGTGTGAGCCATGGACATAACACTATATGTGGAATAGAATGGTGGTTGTGGAGAAGACAAAAAAAGGGAAGATAGTCTCACATCAACTAGGCGTATCAACGGGCTATGGAGATGCCTATTAATAGATATCAATGTGAGTGAGTAGGGATTGCCATGCAACGGATGCACTAGAGCTATAAATGTATGAAAGCTCAACAAAAGAAACTAAGTGGGCGTGCATCCAACTTGCTTGCTCACGAAGACCTAGGGCGTTTTGAGGAAGCCCATCATTGGAATATACAAGCCAAGTTCTATAATGAAAAATTCCCACTAGTATATGAAAGCCACAACATAGGAGACTCTCTATTATGAAGATCATGGTGCTACTTTGAAGCACAAGTGTGGTAAAAGGATAGTAGCATTGTCCCTTCTCTCTTTTTCTCTCATGTTTTTTTATTTGGCCTTTCTTTTTTTTATTTGGCCTTTCTCTTTTTTTTTGTAAAGTATGAAGTCTCATCCCGACTTGTAGGGGAATCATAGTCTCCATCATCCTTTCCTCACTTGGGACAATGCTCTAATAATGAAGATCATCACACTTTTATTTACTTACAACTCAAGATTACAACTCGATACTTAGAACAAGATATGACTCTATATGAATGCCTCCGGCGGTGTACCGGGATATGCAATGAACCAAGAGTGACATGTATGGAAATCATGAGGGTGGCTTTGCCACAAATACGATGTCAACTACATGATCATACAAGAGCAATATGACAATGATGATGCGTGTCATAATAAGCGGAACGGTGGAAAGTTGCATGACAATATATCTCGAAATGGCTATGGAAATGCCATAATAGGTAGGTATGGTGGCTGTTTTGAGGAAGGTATATGGTGGGTGTATGGTACCGGCGAAAGTTGCGCGGCACAAGAGAGGCTAGCAATGGTGGAAGGGAGAGAGTGCGTATAATCCATGGACTCAACATTAGTCATAAAGAACTCATATACTTATTGAAAAAATCTACAATTCATCAAAAACCAAGCACTACACGCATGCTCCTAGGGGGATAGATTGGTAGGACAAGACCATCGCTCGTCCCCGACTACCACTCATAAGGAAGACAATAAATAAATAAATCGTGCTCCAAGTTCATCACAAAGTGGTTCACCATACATGCATGCTACGGGAATCACAAACTTCAACACAAGTATTCCTCAAGTTCATAATTACCCCACTAGCATGACTCTAATATCACCATCCTAATATCTCAAAACAATTATCAAGCATCAAATTGATCATAGCATCCAATTCACTTTCTATGATAGTTTTTATTATACCCAACTTGGATGCCCATCATTCTATGACCAATTTTATAAACATAGCACATACCATGCTGTTATAAAAGACTCTCAAAATAATATAAGTGAAGCATGATATATCAATAATTTCTTCAAAATAAAGCCAACACCGTGCTCTAGAAAATGTAAGTGAAGCACAAAGAGCAAAACTATCTAGCTCAAAAGATATAAGTGAAGCACATAGAGTATTCTAATAAATTCTAAATCATGTGGGTCTTTCCCAAAAGGTGTGTACAGCAAGGATGATTGGTAATCTAAAAATCAAAGACTCATATCATACAAGATGCTCCAAGCAAAACACATATCATGTGGCGAATAAAAATATAGCTCCAAGTAAAGTTACCGATAAACGAAGACGAAAGAGGGGATGCCTTTCGGGGCATCCCCAAGCTTAGGCTTTTGGTTATCCTTGAATATCTTGGGGTGCCATGGTCATCCCCAAGCTTAGGCTTTTGCCACTCCTCATTCCATAGTCCATCAAATCTTTACCCAAAACTTGAAAACTTCACAACACAAAACTCAACAGGAAATCTCATAAGCTCCGTTAGTGCAAGAAAGAAAAACCACCACATAAGGTACTGTAATTAACTCATTCTTTATTTATATTGGTGTTAAACCTACTGTATTCCAACTTCTGTATGGTTCATACCCCCCGATACTAGCCATAGATGCATCAAAATAAGCAAACAACACACTAAAAACAGAATCTGTCAAAAATAGAACAGTCTGTAGCAATTTGTAACTTTCGAATACTTCTATAACTCAAAAAATCCTACCAAAATAGTAAGTCCTAGGCAATTTGTCTATTGATCTACAGAAAAAAGAATCAACGCAAAATCACGTTTCTGTGATTTATTGAATTTTTTCCAGTGCGTGCAAAGTTTCTGTTTTTGAGCAGAATCAAATTAACTATCACCGTAAGTTGTCCTATAGGTTCTACTTGGCACAAACACTGATTAAAACATAAAAACACATCTAAACAGAAGCTAGATGAAATATATATTACTAAACATAAGCAAAAAGCAAAAAACAAAAATAAAATTTGGTTGCCTCCCAACAAGCGCTATCGTTTAACGCCCCTAGCTAGGCATAAAAGCGAGGATAGATTTAAGTATTGCCATCTTTGGCATTCAATTCTTCAATAGAACACTTATAACCCATAGGAGTTTCTTTATTTTTGGTAATGATTAAGCTCTTAGGTAATAAATCAAGATATTCGTTTGTGGCAAAAGGTTCCTTAATAAGAGCAAAGAAATTGGATTGAATACTTATTGATTTGAGATCTGCATTTTCCTTACTAGAAGATTCACCCCTATTTTTGGGAACATACATTAATTTAGCAATTTTTGTAGGAGGAGTTGGAGTATTTTTCATGGATGAAAAGGCAGACCCTAAATTAGTAATAATATCCTCAAGTTTACCAATTCTTGTGGAATCTTGATCTATCATTTCATTAACTATAGGTTCCTTCTCTTTAAAACTTATCAAAGTAACTCCAACCTTAGATCCACATTGAGTAATTTGGTTGTGGAACTTTTTATCCAAATTTTCAATTAACTCGATAGTAGCAACTTTATATTCAATAATTTCAAGCCTTTGCATCACATGTTCTAAAGTTAAA
This sequence comes from Triticum aestivum, assembly GCF_018294505.1. Classification (NCBI taxonomy): domain Eukaryota; kingdom Viridiplantae; phylum Streptophyta; class Magnoliopsida; order Poales; family Poaceae; genus Triticum; species Triticum aestivum. Next base: position 141,460,931 of record NC_057804.1, read on the forward strand.
ACTGTTCCGTTAACCAAAAGAGGCGGTAGACCGAACAAATCTATCATGGCATTATAAGCATCAAAAGTATGGCTACCCAAAAAATTCCCTCCGGTAATGGTATCAAGAATGTATCTATTCCAAGGAGTAATGCCTACATAAAAATTGTGAAGAAGAACGGAAGTAGATTGCTTCCTAGTAGATCTATTTTGAGCATTGCAAATTCTATGCCAAGTGTCTTTTAGATTTTATCCCTCCCTTTGTTTAAAATTAAGAACTTCTTGATCAGGAGTATTAATGATGATAGGAGGACTAGCCATGATAACAAGATAAACAACTAACACACGAGCACACAAGAGGCAAGCGAAAAAGAGGCAAACAGAAAAGAGAAGGCGAATAAAACGGCAAAGGTGAAGTGCGGGAGAGGAAAACGAGAGGCAAATGGCAAATAATGTAATGAGAGGGAGATGAGTTTGTGATGGGTACTTGGTATGCCTTGACTTGAGCGAAGACCTCACCGGCAACGGCGCCAGAAATCCTTCTTGCTACCTCTTGAGCATGCGTTGGTTTTTTCCTTGAAGAGGAAAGGGTGATGTAGCAAAGTAGCATAAGTATTTCCCTCAGTTTTGAGAACTAAGGTATCAATCCAGTAGGAGGCTCCTCAAAAGTCCCATGCACCTACACAAACAAACAAGAACCTCGCAACCAACGCGATAAAGGGGTTGTCAATCCCTTCACGGAAACTTGCGAAAGTTCTGATAGAGATAATAATATAAGATAAATATTTTTGGTATTTTTATGATATAGATTGGAAAATAAAAGATGCAAATAAAAGTATATGAAAAACCTGTATGATAAAAGATAGACCCGGGGGCCATAGGTTTCACTAGTGGCTTCTCTCAAGATAGCATAAGTATTACGGTGGGTGAACAAATTACTGTCGAGCAATTGATAGAAAAGTGCATAGTTATGAGAATACCTAGGCATGATCATGTATATAGGCATCACGTCCACAACAATTAGATCGAAACGATTCTGCATCTACTACTATTACTCCACACATCGACCGACTCCTGCCTGCATCTAGAGTATTAAGTTCATAAGAACAGAGTAACACATTAAGCAAGATGACGTGATGTAGAGGGATAAACTCATGCAATATGATATAAACCCCATCTTTTTATCCTCGATGGCAACAATACAATACGTGCCTTGCTGCCCCTGCTGTCACTAGGAAAGGACACCGCAAGATTGAACCCAAAGCTAAGCACTTCTCCTATTGCAAGAAAGATCAATCTAGCAGGCCAAACCAAACTGATAATTCGAAGAGACTTGCAAAGATAACCAATCATACATAAAAGAATTCAGAGGAGATTCAAATATTTCTCATAGATAAACTTGATCATAAACCCACAATTCATTAGATCTCGACAAACACACCGCAAAAAGAGTTACATCAAATATATCTCCAAGAAGATCGAGGAGAACATTGTATTGAGATTCAAAGAGAGAGAAGAAGCCATCTAGCTAATAACTATGGACCCGAAGGTCTGTGGTAAACTACTCACAACTCATCGGAGAGACCTTGGAGATGATGTAGAGGCCCTCCATGGTCGATCCCCCCTCCGGCGAAGCGCCGACGAAGGCTCCAAGATGGGATCTCGCGGATACAGAAGGTTGCGGCGGTGGAATTAGGTTTTCATGGTGCTCCTGGATGTTTTCGGGGTCCGTGGATATATATAGGAGGACGAAGTATGTCAGTTGACGCTCGAGGGGCCCACGAGGGTGGGGGCACGCCGGGCACCCTCGTGGCCGCCTCGTTCGTTACTTGACGTCCACTCCAAGTCTCCTGGTTTGCATTTGTTCCAAAAAGATCGCTCCCGAAGGTTTCATCCCGTTTGGACTCCGTTTGATATTCCTTTTCTTCGAAACACTGAAATAGGCAAAAAACAACAATTCGGGCTGGGCCTCCGGTTAGTAGGTTAGTCCCAAAAATGATATAAAAGTGTAAAGTAAAGCCCATAAACATCCAAAATGGGTAATGTAATAGCATGGAACAATAAAAAATTATAGATACGTTGGAGACGTATCACTAGCTAATCTTAATCTCCATCACAAACATGTGCATGGTCTATCTCGATTTCTCTCGGGGCATCTTTCTATCGCGCGCGCACCTCCCTCGATCTCCTACCCATATAGTCCCCTCACAATCTTGAGGGGATCTCTCTATCAGAAACACACCCTCTGTCCCTCCCCATGCATCCATGTTCTCCATGTGTCCCTCTCGACATTTCTTCCTTGTTGGCCAGACCTCTATTGGACATTTGCTATAGGGGTGTCTCTCTCCATTGCAAACAATCACACACTAGCTATCTTCGTGTATCTCCTCGCCTCGCTTTTCTATGTCGGAGATTCATGTGTGATATGTTCGCATCATAAGAAACAAAAAACACACACTCTCTCTCTAATTTATCGTTTGTTGTCACTTTCTCTTTCACACACATACTATTTTTGCACACTTACTCATTCTCCTTCATACGCACTTGATCTCTCTCAACTTAGGCACTCTCCTCGGTCCATAGCATATAGATTTATTGAAAAGTCAAACATCACAAAGTTTGACCATGTACATGGAGAAAAACAATTACATCTAGAACGACAAACATATACCATTAGATTCACCATGAGATGTAGTTTTGTATGATATATCTTTGGTATTGTAGATATAAATAACATTTGCGTAAACCTGATCAAAGTTTCCAAAGTTTGACTTCTAAAAAATTTACATGCACTGCATTATCGAGCGGATGGAATATCTCTTTCCCCCTCTCAGCTATCTGATGCACCACTCAGCCTTATCGGGGCTCCTCAATCTCTCTCAAACTTTATATCTCCATGGTTCAAACATACACATGTCTCGCTCACGCTATACATATAGACCCATCCAACACTCTCCGCCCTTGTTCTCTCTCCATGTGACATGCACCCCCTAAGTACCATAATCCCTCACTCCATCATAGGCGCAAGTACTCCCCCTAAGTATGATTATCTCTCACTGGCCATCAGGAACACACGTATTGTCTCCTTCCATCCATACGTCTATCTCGATATCTCTCGGGGCATCTTCTATCGCGAACAAACCTTGTCACTCGATCTCCCACCCATGTAGTCCCATCACGATCTCCAGGGGATCTCTCTATGACAAACATACACTCTCTCCTCCCCATGTCTGCATTTTCTCCGTACGTCTCTCTCGACCTCTCTCCCTTGTTTGTCAGACCCCTCTTGGCCACGTGCAAGGGGTCTTGCTCTCTCGGTTGCAAACAACCACACACTATCTCCTCACCTTGCTTCCCTTGTCGAAGATGCATGTGTGATATGTTTGCATAAGACTGATAACCCACAAGTATAGGGGATAATTGTAGCCTCTTTCGATAAGTAAGAGTGTCGAACCCAATGAGGAGCTAAAGGTAGAACAAATATTCTCTCAAGTCCTATCTGCCACAGATACGACTCTATGCACGCTTAGTGTTTGCTTTACCTAGAACAAGTATGAAACTAGAAGTACTTTGTAGGTGTGATAGGATAGGTTTGCAAGATAATAAAGAGCATGTAAATATAAACTAGGGGCTGTTTAGATAAAGAAGTAATAAAGTAAATATAACGAGTGTGGAAAAGTGGTGGTAGGAGTTGTGAAATTGTCCCTAAGCAATTGACTACGTTACTAGACCGGTAATCACTATTGCAATTCTATTTGAGGGAGAGGCATAAGCTAACATACTTTCTCTTCTTGGATCATATGCACTTATGATTGGAACTCTAGCAAGCATCCGCAACTACTAAAGATCATTAAGGTAAAACCCAACCATAGCATTAAAGCATCAAGTCCCCTTTATCCCATACGCAAACAACCTACTTACTCGGGTCTGTGCTTCTATCACTCGCGCCACCCACCATAAGCAAATCATGAACATATTGCAAACCCTACAGCAGGAATCCCTCACGCTTGCGCGACATAGAGGGCACAATAGGACAACACCAATAATAAAACATGCAACTCAAACCAATCATAGCAATTCATCAATCACCGGCAGGACAACGAAAATCTACTCAGACATCATAGGATGGCAACACATCATTGGATAATAATATGAAGCATAAAGCACCATGTTTAAGTAGAGGGTACAGCGGGTTGTGGGAGAGTGGACCGCTGAATATAGATGGGGGAAGAGTTGGTGATGAAGGCGGTGAAGTTGTTGGTGAAGATCGCAGTGATGATGATGGCCTCCAGCAGCGCTCCGGCGCCACCGGAAGCAAGGGGGAGAGAGCCCCCCTTCTTCTTCTTCTTCCTTGACCTCCTCCCTAGATGGGAGAAGGGTTTCCCCTCTAGTCCTTGGCTCCCATGGCATGGGAGAGGTGAGAGCCCCTCCGAGATTGGATCTATCTATCTGTCTCTCTCTATTTTTGCGTTCCCAGATCCTTCCCCTTCACCGTTTCTTTTATATCTAGAGATCCGTAACTCCGATTGGGGTGAATCTTTTGCCCAGATTTTTCTCATAAAATTAGCTTTTTGCGGCAAAAGAAGAGCGTCAACCGCCTTATGGGGTGCCCACGAGGGCCCAGGGCGCGCTTGCCTCCCTGGGGCGCGCCCCCTATCTCATGGGCCCCTCGGGCACCGTCTCGCGTTGATTCTTCCTCCCAAAAATCACAAATATTCCAAAATAATTCTCCGTCTGTTTTTATCCTGTTTGGACTCTGTTTGATATTGGGTTTCTGTGAAACATAAAACATGCAACAAATAGGAACTGGCACTGGGCACTGGATCAATATGTTAGTCCCAAAAATAGTATAAAAAGTTGCCAAAAGTATATGAAAGTTGAATAATATTGGCATGGAACAATAAAAAATTATAGATACGACGGAGATGTATCAGCATCCCCAAGCTTAATTCCTGCTCGTCCTCGAGTAGGTAAATGATAAAAAAGATAATTTTTGATGTGGAATGCTACCTAGCATAATCTTGATCATATGTCTAATCATGGCATGAATATTAAGACACGGGTGATTCAAAGCAACATTCTATCATTTGACATAAAAACAATAATACTTCGAGCGTACTAATAAAGCAATCATGTCTTTTCAAAACAACATGGCCAAAGAAAGTTATCCCTACAAAATCATATAGTCTGGCTGTTGCTCTATCTTCATCACACAAAGTATTTAATCATGCACAACTCCGATGACAAGCCAAGCAATTGTTTCATACTTTAGTAATCTCAAACTTTTTCAACTTTCACGTAATACATGAGTGTGAGCCATGGACATAGCACTATAGGTGGAATAGAATATGATGGTGGGGGTTATGTGGAGAAGACAAAAAAAGGAGAAAGTCTCACATCAACTAGGCGTATCAACGGGCTATGGAGATGCCCATTAATAGATATCAATGTGAGTGAGTAGGGATTGCCATGCAACAGATGCACTAAGAGCTATAAGTGTATGAAAGCTCATACTGGAAACTAAGTGGGTGTGCATCCAACTTGCTTGCTCATGAAGACCTCGGGCGTTTGAGGAAGCCCATCATCGGAATATACAAGCCAAGTTCTATAATGAAAATTCCCACTAGTATATGAAAGTGAAAGCATAGGATACTCTCTCTATGAAGAACAAGGTGCTACTCTGAAGCACAAGTGTGGTAAAAGGATAGTAACATTGCCCCTTCTCTATTTTTCTCTCATTTTTTTCATTTTCTTTTTTGGTGGGCTTCTTTGGCCTCTTTTTTTATTTGGGCTTCTTTGGCCTCTTTTATTTTTCATAAAGTCCGGAGTCTCATCCCGACTTGTGGGGGAATCATAGTCTCCATCATCCTTTCCTCACTAGGGCAATGCTCTAACAATAATGATCATCACACTTTTATTTACTTACAACTCAATATTACAACTCGATATCTAGAACAAAGATATGACTCTATATGAATGCCTCCGACGGTGTACCGGGATGTGCAATGATCTAGCATAGCAATGACATCAAAAAACGGACAAGCCATGAAAACATCATGCTAGCTATCTTACGATCATGCAAAGCTATATGACAATGAATGCTCAAGTCATGTATATGATATGATGGAAGTTGCATGGCAATATATCTCGGAATGGCTATGAAAATGCCATGATAGGTAGGTATGGTGGCTGTTTTGAGGAAGATATAAGGAGGCTTATGTGTGATAGAGCGTATCGTATCACAGGGTTTGGATGCACCGGTGAAGTTTGCACCAATTCTCGAGGTGAGAAAGGGCAATGCACGGTACCGAAGAGGCTAACAATGATGGAAGGGTGAGAGTGCGTACAATCCATGGACTCAACATTAGTCATAAAGAACTCATATACTTATTGTAAAAATCTACAAGCCAATGAAAACAAAGTACTATGCACATGCTCCTAGGGGATAGATTGGTAGAAAAGACCATCGCTCGTCCCCGACCGCCACTCATAAGGAAGACAATCAATAAATAAAATTGTGCTCCAACTTCATCACAAAGCGGTTCACCATACGTGCATGCTACGGGAATCACAAACCTCAACACAAGTATTTCTACTAATCCACAGTCGCCCACTAGCATGACTCTAATATCACCATCTTTATATGGCAAAACTATTGCAAGGAATCAAACATATCATATTCAGCGATCTACAAGTTTATGTAGGATTTTATGACTAACCATGTGAATGACCAATTCCTGTCATCTCTCTAAATAGATATAAGTGAAGAAAGAGAGTTTAATTATTTCTACAAAAGATATGCCCACGCTCTAACAAATATAAGTGAAGCAAAAGAGCATTCTTCAAATGGCGGTTTTCTATGTGAAGAGAAACAGGCAATCCAAACTTCAAATGATATAAGTGAAGCACAAGAAGCATTCTATAAAGCCATACTCAAAAGATTTAAGTGAAGTGTAATGAGCATTCTATAAATCAACCAAGGACTATATCATGCCAGCATGGTGCATAAAAGAAAAGTGAAAACTAAATGCAAAAGATGCTCCAAGACTTGCACATATCGCATGAACAAAACGAATACGAAAACACATCGATACTTGTTGAAGAAAGAGGGGATGCCTTCCGGGGCATCCCCAAGCTTAGACGCTTGAGTCTCCTTGAATATTTACTTGGGGTGCCTTGGGCATCCCCAAGCATGAGCTCTTGCCTTTCTTCCTTTTCCTCATATCGAGACCTCCTCGATCAAACACTTCATCCACACAAAACTTCAACAGAAAACTCGGTAAGATCCGTTAGTATAATAAAGCAAATCACTACTCTAAGTACTGTTTCAAACCAATTCATATTTTATTTTTGCATTGTGTCTACTGTAATATAGCTTTTGCATGGCTTAATCCACTGATAGAAATTTATAGTTTCATCAAAATAAGCAAACTATGCATCAAAAACAGAATCTGTCAAAAACAGAACAGTCTGTAGAAATATGAACATTCACCATACTTATGTTACCCCAAAAATTCTACCAAAATTAGGAAAAATAAATTTTTTTTACAGAAAGACATTTCAAAAGGAATCAGAACCATTTTATGTTCCAGCAAAAAATGTAAAATCGAGCACTACAGCCAAAGTTTCTGTCCTGCACCGTACAAACCAACAAGCATTGTAAACATCCTAAAGGCAAACCTTGGCACATTATTTTTATAATACAATGGAATTGTACAAGGGGATAATTATTTTTGTTGAAAATTTTCTGTAATCAAGATTCACAAAGTTTCCGTGAGCATGAACAAAGTTCAAGGAGCTCTCCCACTTCAACAATGCTTGTCTTTCTCACTTTCACTTTCCTTTTTGAAAAGTTTTGGGTTCCCCTCTTTTTTTTGTTTTTAGACTATATGAAAGCACACAACAGAAATAAATGACTCTCTAAAACTTCCGGGTTGTCTCCCTAGCAGCACTTTCTTTAAAGCCATTAAGCTAGGCATATAGTGCTCAAGTAATGAATCCACCCGGATCCCAAGGTATATCAAAGCCAATTTTAATTAACAATGATTTATAATTTAGTAGTGAGCACAAAGTAACATATATCAAGCAACAACGAAGTCTAACTCTCTTCCTATGCATCAGCATGTCATAAAAGGACAATTCATGCACACCAAGTAAAGGCCAATTCATAGTATAAGCAGTTTCTTGCAATTTTATCATATTGGAAACATAAAGAGGTGGAGATATAGTTACTCTCTCATAATAATTGCAAGTAGGAGCAGCAAGTGTCGGATTTCGGGTTCCGGCAGACCCTTAAGGTTCAAACTCTGGGGTGCGCACAGAGATCTCTCCTCTACCAACTCACGTCTCGTCGCCTCACAAAGGATCTAGGCTACACGAAGAACAACACAAGGGACGCAAGGTTTATACTGGTTCAGGCCACCATTCTGGTGTAATACCCTACTCCAGTGTGTGGTGTGTGGATTGCCTCAGGGGCTGATGATAAAAATACAAAGGAAGAACAACCTCGCGAGGGAGGAGTTCTTGTGTTGGTGTCGGTGGTTCTGGCTAAGGTTCGATTGGTCGATCCCCTGCCTCGAGAATGGCTAGTCCTATTTATAGAGCGAGGCCCTGGCCCTCTTCCCAAATATTGAGCGGGAAGGGCGCCAACAATTGGCCATTTTGAAGGGGAACATCTAGTACACTTATCCTAACTAAAGTTGGTCCTCGCCTGCTAAGGACTCTGACGATGATGCCTTCCTGGGCTCCACGATGACCTCCGTCCTGTCGTTCTGCTGGTCTTGGTCTTGTTGCACCGAAATGGTAGCCTTTGCTTGATGCCTTGGCCTGTGCTTGCCCCCTTTGCACCGAAGGGGAAACAAGGACACTGCGCAGGCCGGCGCCCGCCTGGTGCCCGCCTGGCTTCGGTCGTCATGGCTTGCGTCACAGGCACCTCGTGAGGTACCCCGCCTTGATCTCTCCGCCTCCTCGCGAGCCAGCCTGACGAGGTTGCGCTTGAGGAAGCTTCCTGTCGCCCGCCCCGCGAGGCTTGGCCCCTCGCGAGGGTCTTGAGCTTGTGTTGACAAAGATGGGCCGTACTGGGCCACTCCTTGAGCCACGCTGCAGGCTGCAGGTAGGCAAGTCTGGGTACCCCCGTTCCCAGAATGCCGACAGTAGCCCCCGGGCCCAAGGCGCGCGGACTTGGTTTAGCAGAGAAGCGAAGGGGCAAGTGCGAAGCGTCGCAGGCCCCAACAGCCTGCGGCCTTGGGCGCCGCGTGGCGGTTGATTGGACGTGGGTGTCCCCGCTTCCCCACAACGCCTGGACAATTGTTTGCCTGACAAAAGGGCATCCCCGGGCCAGGCTTACCTTCTTTGCCTTCACCAGTCATTGTCCCAGATCCCCTTTCTCGCTCTCCTCCTTCTCGCTTCCGAAATCCTCCAGATCTGCTTCAATTCCGCACCTTCAGCAAGCCATGGTGCCTCACCAGACTCCGGCGGGGTCTTGGTACTCACCCGCTCTGGATCCTCCGAACGTGTCGGAGAAGAACCTCGCCCTCACGCGCCGGATGATGGTGGCGCAAGGCAACGAAGGGGCGGCTGTGCTCAAGTTCGGCTCCGCCCTGCCTGAAGACAAGGGGAGCACCTTCTACCCGCTCTTCGTGAGCGCCATCGTCGCCGGTCTAGTACCTCCCTTTTCCGAGTTCTTCCTTGCTGTTCTTCACCAATACAACTTGCAGGCTCTGCACCTCCACCCCAACTCTGCTCTCCTTCTGGTGATTTTCGCCTACTATTGTGAGGCTCACGTTGGGGTAAAGCCCTTGGTGGCCTTGCTGTGCCATTACTTTTACCTCTGGGTTTCTCGCGGCCCCATCACCGCATGCGCGAGCTTTGTCGCATACTCCAGCTCCAATGCCATCTCGAAGCCTGGGAAGAGGATCGAAGGCTTCCGGAGCAAGTGGGTCATGGTGGATGTTGGGCGCATCCACCCTCGGCTGGTGCTGCCTACGAGGCAGCCTAAGGCCGTTGACGCTTGGTCCCGCGTGGAGCTCGTCGATCTCCATGCGAAGCCGTTGCTAAAGAGGATGAACGTGGACCTGAGGCCAGGCAACTTGGCGACGGTGAAGCTGACCGGGGCGACGCTCCTGAGGGAGTTCCTGGAGCACTGGGTGGCTACGCTTCGGGAACACTCGCTCCCATTGTGGAGGCTCGGGGAGGCAGATGCCGCCCTTAGCCTAAGCCCCGAGGCCCTGGCCGACGAAGATCTGGCCGCGGCTCTTCACTCGTTGGTTGGAGGAGATGTGGTGAGACTGGAGGGTGCTTCTGTACCCCTGTTCCTTCGTGGTGACTGGGAGCAGGTGGTGAACTCCATGCCCACCTTCAACGGGGAGGGGCTAGTGCCTGTGGAAGTTCCCGAGGATCTGGCGGCTCTGGCAACGGTGAACTTATCTTCCAGCGACTCTGGCAGGGAGGAGGAAGAAGAGGAGGAGGAGGAGGAGTCCGACTCTGAGGCGACCGATGGAGAGTCGGGGAAGTCCTTCCCTTGGCGCAGGTCCCGCGCCCTCCGCCTCATGCCGGACGACGACGAGGCCGGTGACGAGCGAGGCGGGGAGAGCTCGCCCCCAGTCCCGAGGAAGGATAGGACGGGGCTGGTTCCCCGCGGGTCTGCTCCGGCTCCAAGGCGGCCTAAAGCCAACTTCAACTCTTCTGACGTGCTCCCTGCTTCCGAGTCTCCTGAGGCTGACCCCAGTAGTCGGCTCTCGGGCTTCAAGTTCGGCCGGAGGCTGCTTGAGTCCGCGACCGATGACCAGTAAGTGCTTGGTTTTTGTTTCGCTTCCTGCTTCTGTTGCCGAGGCTTGACGTCCGCATCCTTTGGCTAGGCCGGTGCCTGCAGTGAAAAGGCTTAAAGGGGCCTTAGAGGCCTTGCCTGGGGCAATGCCTCCATCCGCGAGGGAAGGAGGTGGCGAGGCTCGAGCCTCCCCTGCCCGGTCATCCTCGCGAGGCCAGGTGGGGCGTGCTGGCGTGGGCCCAGGCCCCGTGGCCCAGGCGACTCCCGAGGCGTCCATGCCCGATGCCACTACTGCGGCTACCGGGTCTCAGAAGGTCCCGACGCCTGATGCTGTGATCATGCTGCCGTCTTCTCCTCCTACTCCGCCAACCGCCGTTTCCCCGACTCCTACCGCTGTCTTGGATCGTGCTGCCGCTGAGCTGGACTGGCTGCGAGAAGATCTCCAGGGCGTCGACCCCCGCCTGGTAGCCGGGCACCTGGAGTTGGCCTCTGGCTGGGTCCGCTCTGATGCCTCCGTTCGAGCGGCGCTGAGCCAGGCCGTGACGGCCTGCGATGAGGTGAAGCAGGCCATCCTCCAAGCCAGGGCCGCTCGCGATGCTGCCTTGGGTGAGGCCGTGGATGTTCGGGGCCGTTGCAAGGCGCTAGAGACCAAGCTGCAAGGCCTGTGCGACGAGCTCACCAAGGAGGTCCGTGACCGCCAGGAGAAGGAGAAGGAGATGAAGACTCGAGAAGCTGCTGTAAGGGACCAGGACGTCGAGCTTGATGAACATCGTGGCCGGTTGGAGACGCTGGAGCAGGCGTTGGAGGCGGAGAGGATCAAGCTGGACGGCAAGGCGAGGGTTCTGGCCGAGGACCGAGTGGCCTTCGTGCAGCTGGAGGAGAGGGCTCGCGCCGCGCTGAAGACACTTTATGATGGCGGCCTGGAAAAGCCGCTAGCTGGCGCCGAGGATGGCCCCGCCAAGTTGCTTCCCTTCCTGGTCCGCACACTTGAAGATGTCGCGGACGGCCTTGGCTCCACGGCCGAGGCCGAGGCGCGTGTCCTTTCCTCTGCAGCGCTGGCGCGTGTCCTCACCCACGTCTATCTTCGCGACCCCAATGTCGACCTTGACAGCCTGCTAGAGCCTGCGAGCAGCAAGCTTGCCGTTGCCGCTGTTGAGGCAGTGAAGGGTTGAGCAGAAGCCCTGCTGGCGAGGTTCCGCGTCTTCAACACCAGGCCAAGGCAAGATGCTGCCAACCCTGGGGCTTCGGGAGGTGGAGCCGCCCATCGCAACTCCACCGCCAGCGACGGCACCGCCGGAAAGTGACCCCTTCGTGGCTTTTGTCCAGTTTCAGTTCCTGCAACATGCATCATGCCTCATGGAAGCATTTAAACTTGTGTTTGGCGTTGTGAAAACAACCTATGGACTGTAATATTAGCTTTTGAATTCCTTGAGATTTGCGTTTTTCCTTCCTACTTGCTTGTGTTCTACGTTGGCAGGGCCCGGCCCCGTGCATACCTCAGCCGCCGTTAGCCCCGACCGGAAACCAGGACGGGACCAAGGAGTGAGGGGCTACGTGACCAGTTAGGCTCCTGAGTCGCTATGCTCAGGAGTCCCCCTTGATGTGTGAACAACAAGTAGGGAGGGGAGGCATAGGAGTGGATCTACCGTTCTACGTCGGCAGGGCCTGGCCCCGCGCATACCTCAACCGCCATTAGCCCCTACCGGAAACCAGGACGGGACCAAGGAGTGAGGGGCTACGTGACCAGTTAGGCTCCTGAGTCGCAATGCTCAAGAGTCCCCCTTGATGTTCAAACAGCCTTCGTACCTTGGCTCCGCTTAGGGAGGGGCGCGCGACAAACCAGGCTCGAGGGGCCTGGCTGGGTGGCGTGCGCCCTGGCGTGGCCCGGGCGTAGCCCCCTTGTCCAGCCCCCTTGCGTGGCACTCCCGAGGGGAGGCGTTACGATAGGGCCAGACACTGAGCTCTGGGCTCCCTGAGGTTGATGCGGCCGTGGGCCGCCCTCAGTTGTTTATCACCAGCGCGGAGCATAGCGCTTCCATATGTGTACGGGCATAGCCGCTCCTCGGCAGTTTGTCAGCCAGCGCGGAGCATGGTGCTTCCACTGGTGCGTGGGAGGGGGCTCCCCTCCGGGAGGAGCCCCCGGGGCGTGTACAGCCCCGCCCTGACACGTGACTGGCACGGTAGGGCTTGATGAGGTGTATCTGGGTACCCGTGAGCCAGCGCGGGACTCACGGGGCCCTACCTCAAGGCGGGTTGCGCCTGGCTCTGGGCCTTTGTTTGTAATGTGCTCCTGCAAAATTGGTTAGATGCCAACGCTCTATGTCCTCAGGTCCCGGCCCTCGAGCGAGCTCAGCCGTTGCTGGTATGCCAGGTCGCGATGCCGTGGACAAGGCCAGGAGGTGAGGGATGGAGAGCCGGTAAGAGCCCGTGATTCGCGATGCTCAGGTACCCCCCTTTTAACGTGCAAGCGGCTAGCATGAGGGAAGAAGGGCGCTGTCACAGGCATCAAGTAATAATCATGGCGGGTCAAATGCTCGACCTGAATAGATCCAAGAGAGATACATGCCACTGGGTAAGGCCCGAGTGGCTTGGGGATAATGCAGCCCAAGGGGCGCCCCCAACAAGGTAACCTAAAGGCATGAACAAAAGAGATACATGCCGCAGGGACGGACCCGCGCGGCCTGGGAATGATGCAGCCCTGGGGGCGCTCCCAGCTGAAATGAAACTAGAAGGATGTCACCTGATGATGTTGGGGATGAAGGAACGCTGGAGTAGCGGACAACGTTCGCTGCGGAAGCCGATCCTCATGAGCCCCCAGGCCCAGGGACCTCGGGAGGCTCTGGGGGCACATGCGGCTCTTCAAGGGCCATCTCCATCTCTGCCAGGACTGCGGAACGCCTGACCTCCTGAGCCTCTAGAATGCTCCACATAAGATGCTGACGCGCAGCAGCCGCATTCAACAGGCCAAAAGGCATGCGAACATAGCTGTGGGGTGGACCCTCGCAGCATCCCACGCACGAGGGCCAGAGGCGCTCCTGAGAGGCGGCTCGATTGAGCCCTCGTACGTCGATGCAGACGCGCAGCCCACCATCCTCGCCTGGATGGGGAGCTTCGGCGGGTAAGCGGCGGCTGCCACTCATGACTCTTGACTCCTGCAACTCCTGAATGATCTTGCTGATGAAATCCCGAGGGTTTGGCCCTCCTTGCCTCGTTCCTTCCTGAGAGAAACGTGCTTTGAAGCACGCCTCCAAGTGGTGCCCGAGCGCCTCCCTTGTGACCTTGGCAAAGTCGGTGGCCCTCCAGGAGAGAGCCCCCGAGGCTTGGCCGAGGAGGGCGCCGGGCGCGCCTTCCTATGCAACAGAAGGAGGCGCCCCTTGAACGGGCGCGGATCCTGACACAAAGCCACTGGAGGGGCCTGCCTCCCGAGGGTTCCGACCAGGTGATGCCTTCTTCTTCTTAGGGACTTCCTCGTGAAGTCTTCCACTCCTGTGATCTGGGTCTTCGATTGCCGCGGCTTTAAAAACATGATCAAGAGAACACACTGCATCCCTCTCCTCACAAGGCACCGTGATGACTCCACCGCTTCCTGGCATCTTGAGGACATTGTAGCCGTGATGAGTCACTGCCATGAACTTGGCCAGGGCTGGGAACCCGAGGATGGCATTGTATGGCAGGCAAATGTGGGCGACGTCAAAGTCAATGAGCTCGGTGCGGTAGTTGTTGCGCTGCCCAAAGGTGACAGGAAGGCGAACTTGCCCTATTGGAACGGTGGAACCATCAGTGACTCCTGAGAAAGGCTTGGTTGGCTAAAGCTGATCGTATGGCACTTGGAGATTGTTGAATGTCTCGACGGACAGGACGTTGAGTCCCGCTCCGCCATCGATGAGGGTCCTGGTGACTTGCACATTGCTGATGACTAGGGAACAAAGCATCAGGAGGACTCCGACCGTGGCTGCGCACTTGAGATGATCCGCTGAGCTGAACGTGATAGCGCATGCTGACCACCTGAGAGGGCGCGTGGCCTCAAGCTTGGGGAGGACTGCACTCACCTCGCGAGCAAACTGTTTGAAGATGCGCTGAGAGGCTGGGGCCTGAGCGCCGCCCAGGATGCAAGCGATTACGCGCGGCTCCTGGAAGCCCCCAGCCCCTTCGTCTTGATGATGGTCTTCATTCCTCCTCGGCGGTGGTGGCAGAGAAGGGAGGCCTGCGTTGCCTTGAGGGTGATCCTCACGAGGCTGATCCCTCCAGCCTCCCTCGCGAGGCTGGTCCTGCCAGCGGTCCTCGCGAGGTCGGTCATGCCACCCTTGGCGAGGGCCACGGTCTTCCCATCGTCCTCCACCTCTTCCTCCTCCTCAGCCATAGCCCCAGTCACTGCGCTCGGGGCGTCGGCGATACGCCCATCTCGCACAGCCCTGAGCTCTTGGCATTCGTTGGTGCTGTGAGTGTGGAGGTCATGGTACACGCAGTACCGGCTGCCCTTGGATGACTCAGGATGATCCTTGCCTCGCTTGGTGTCTGGCTCTGCCGCAAGCACAACAGCCCCCTTGCGCTTCACGTCCTTGACCTTGGGCTTCTTCTCTTCTGGATCGGCAGCTGGAAGGAGGGAGAGGCGCCCTTCCTCAGCCCTGGCGCACTTGGTCGCCAAGTTGAACAGCTCCAGGGATGTGCATAGGTCTTCATGGATTGCTAGCTCCTCTTTCATCTTGATGTCACGCACGCCGTCAGAGAAGGCTGAGATGATGGCTTCCTCAGTCACACTGGGGATCTTGAGGCGAGCATTGTTGAAGTGCTGGATGTACTTCTGTAGGGTCTCTCCTGGCTGTTGCTTGATGCGGTGCAGGTCGCTCATGGCCGGGGACCGGTCGCGAGTGGCTTGGAAGTTGGCGATGAAGTGAGTGCGCATATCGTCCCAAGAGGAAATCGTACCAGGAGCCAGATTCAGGAGCCAGGTGCGGGCACCGTCCTTGAACGCCATGGGAAACCAGTTCGCCATGACCTTCTTGTCCCTGTTGGCGGCTTCGATGCCCAGCTCGTAGAGCTGTAGGAACTCTGCGGGGTCGGTAGTGCTGTCATAGCGTGGGGGCAGATCTGGCTTGAACTTGCCCAGCCAGGCCACGTTGCGCAGCTCGGTGTTGAAGGCACGACAACCTGCAGAGGCCACAAGAGGCCTTTGGTGACAAAGGGCTTGATCTTGGAGGTCTCCGCGCGCTGCCACCAGGAGCAGCGCGGGGTCTTGGCGCACTGGAGCAGGAGTGCAGTCATGACGTGCCGGTGCGGGGAGCACACATGCAGCTTCTTGGGGACAAGGGATCTCCTGGCAGCTCTTTTCTTGTCGCACGGGCACTGGGCACGGTGGGTCTCGTCTCGGGGCCGCGCTCCATGGAGCCAAGGCGCCTTCTTAGGGAGGAGGTGGCGGAGGCACCTCCTGATCCACGCCTCCTGCACAGGATGGAGGGCGAGGCAACGAGAGGGAGGGCATAGGAGAGCCCCCTGTAGCACTGACGAGCTCGATGATGCGGGCAAGCCAGTCCTCGTAGAGGTCGTCGACGAGACGGTAGTGCAGGAGCTCTCGTGCCAGGAGCAGCGCGGCGTGCGCGTCCACGGGGGCGCGGCAGGCGTGGGACGATGAACCGGCTGGAGTCAACGACGGGGTGGCGGTGCGGCCTTCTCTCTACACCGAAGGATGAAGGGATGATGCCTGCTGCTCGCTCCCCACCGAGCCGGTGGCGGCGTTGGCGGCAGGCGACGGGGATCGACGGGGGCGTCCGCCGATGGGCGCCGTTTGGGCAACGCGGGTGGAGAGAGCAGCCCGACGCTTGGTACGAGCCCGACGAGCGTCAGCCATGGATGCGACGAACGACGAAACGCAAGACGGCGGAAGGCGTGATTCCGACACACCCCTACCTGGCGTGCCAAATGTCGGATTTCGGGTTCCGGCAGACCCTTAAGGTTCGAACTCTGGGGTGCGCGCGGAGATCTCTCCTCTACCAACTCACGTCTCATCACCTCGCAAAGGATCTAGGCTACACGAAGAACAACATAAGGGACGCAAGGTTTATACTGGTTCAGGCCACCATTGTGGTGTAATACCCTACTCCAGTGTGTGGTGTGTGGATTGCCTCAGGGGCTAATGATGAACAATACAAAGGAAGAACGGCCTCGCGAGGGGAGGAGTTCTTGTGTTGGTGTCGGTGGTTCTGGCTAAGGTTCGATTGGTCGATCCCCTGCCTCGGGAATGGCTAGTCCTATTTATAGAGCGAGGCCCTGGTCCTCCTACCAAATATTGAGCGGGAAGGGTGCCAACAATTGGCCATTTTGAAGGGGAACATCTAGTACACTTATCCTGACTAAAGTTGGTCCTCGCCTGCCAAAGACTCTGACGATGACGCCTTCCTAGGCTCCACGATGACCTCCGTCCTGCCGTTCTGCTGGTCTTGGTCTTATTGCACCGAAATGGTAGCCTTTGCTTGATGCCTTGGCCTGTGCTTGCCCCCTTTGCACCGATGGGGAAACAAGGACACTGCGCAGGCCGGCGCCCGCCTGGCGCCCGCCTGGCTTCGGTCGTCAAGGCCTGCGTCACGGGCACCTCGTGAGGTACCCCGCCTTGATCTCTCCGCCTCCTTGCGAGCCAGCCTGACAAGGCTGTGCCTGAGGAAGCTTCCTGTCGCCCGCCCCGCGAGGCTTGGCCCCTCGCGAGGGTCTTGAGCTTGTGTTGACGAAGATGGGCCGTACTGGGCCACTCCTTGAGCCACGCTGCAGGCTGCAGGCAGGCAAGTCTAGGTACCCCCAGAACGCCGACAGCAAGCACATGCATATTATATCTATCAAAATCATCATGTGCAATGGTAAAAGGCAACCCATCAATATAATCCTTAATAAGCACAAACATCTCCGATATAGTGTAGTTGGGAGAATTCAAAAGGATAATAGGACTATCATGCGTGGGTGCAATAGCAACAATTTCATGTTTAACATAAGGAACTATAGCAAGTTCATCTCCATAAGCATAATTCATTTTGGCATCTTGGCCACAAGCATAGCAAGCATCATGAAAAAGGGATATTTCAATAGAATTAGTGGGATCATAGCAATCATCATAGCAATCATCCTTCGGTAAGCACGAAGGGGAATTAAACAATGTATGAGTTGAAGAGTTACTCTCATTAGAATGTGGACACGGGTAGCTAATCCGCTCTTCCTCCTTTTGTTCTTCACTCTCCTCATCATCTTTTTCATCCAATGAGCTCACAGTTTCATCTATTTCTTCTTCCAGAGCTTCCTGCAAAATATTATTCTCTTCTTGGACAGTGGAGACTTTCTCAATAAATGCATCAATATCGTAATTGTATTCATAATTTTTATAGCAATATCTAAGTATAGCAAAATTTTCAGGTCTGTAAACTGAATCATCAAAATCTTCAAACTCTTTAAACATAGATTCAATCTCATAAGCACCCATAAAAGCAACAAATTCTTCTATTTGTTCCACATCATAGTAATCAGATCTACCATTAGCATAAGAAGCTAAGGTTTCATTATCATTAAATTTGCATGAAAAGGGAAGGTGTGGAGCCTTCATCCTAGAGCAACGAGTATAATCATGTCTCAAGCATAGATCCCGAGCATACCAACGCAACATATAAATTTGATCCCATAATAGTTTCCCTTTTTGTGTCAAGCGATAATCCCTAAAGTATTCCCGTTGATCGAAAGTGTCTCCCATAACATAATTGAATGGGGTTTTCTCAGGATTATCAAAGTAGTACATAATTTGTTTCACATAACAAGCATCGAGGGTTTTAGGAGGTTCCCCATCTCCATGAGTAGCAAGTACACCTATATTTTTTGGTATTTCGTGTTCCATATCCATAACTAAAGATAGAGAACAACTAAGAACAGCAAATAAAATTACTTAGTGATAAAGCAAACAAGCACACACGATAATATTCACCCCACGCTACTCCCCGGCAACAGCGCCAGAAAAGGTCTTGATAACCCACAAGTATAGGGGATAATTTTAGCCTCTTTCGATAAGTAAGAGTGTCGAACCCAACGAGGAGCTAAAGGTAGAACAAATATTCTCTCAAGTCCTATCTGCCAGTGATACGACTCTACACATGCTTAGTGTTCGCTTTACCTAGAACAAGTATGAAACTAGAAGTACTTTGTAGGTGTGATAGGATAGGTTTGCAAGATAATAAAGAGCATGTAAATATAAACTAGGGGCTATTTAGATAAAGAAGCAATAAAGTAAATATAACGAGTGTGGAAAAGTGGTGGTAGGAGTTGTGAAATTGTCCCTAAGTAATTGACTACGTTACTAGACCGGTAATCACTATTGAAATTCTATTTGAGGGAGAGGCATAAGCTAACATACTTTCTCTTCTTGGATCATATGCACTTATGATTGGAACTCTAGCAAGCATCCGCAACTACTAAAGATCATTAAGGTAAAACCCAACCATAGCATTAAAGCATCAAGTCCCCTTTATCCCATACGCAAACAACGTACTTACTCGGGTCTGTGCTTCTGTCACTCACGCCACCCACCATAAGAAAATCATGAACATATTGCAAACCCTACAGCGGGAATCCCTCATGCTTGTGCGACACGGAGGGCACAATAGGACATCACCAATAATAAAACATGCAACTCAAACCAATCATAGCAATTCATCAATCACCGGTAGGACAACGAAAATCTACTCAGACATCATAGGATGGCCACCGGAAGCAAGGGGGAGAGAGCCTCCCTTCTTCTTCTTCTTCCTTGACCTCCTCCCTAGATGGGAGAAGGGTTTCCCTTCTAGTCCTTGGCTCCCATGGCATGGGAGGGGTGAGAGCCCCTCCGAGATCGGGATCTATCTCTCTGTCTCTCTCTATTTCTATGTTCCTAGATCCTTCCCCTTCAACGTTTTTTTATATCCGGAGATCCGTAACTCCGATTGGGGTGAGTCTTTTGCCCAGATTTTTCTCATAAAACTAGCTTTCTTGCGGCAAAAGAAGAGCATCAACCGCCTTACGGGGTACCCACAAGGGCCCAGGGCGAGCGTGCCTCCCTGGGGTGCGCCCCCTGTCTTGTGGGCCCCTCGGGCACCGTCTCGCGTTGATTCTTTCTCCCAAAAATCACAAATATTCCAAAATAATTCTTCGTCCACTTTTATCCCGTTTGGACTCTGTTCGATATTGGGTTTCTGCGAAACATAAAACATACAACAAACATGAACTGGCACTGGGCACTGGATCAATATGTTAGTCTCAAAAATAGTATAAAAAGTTGCCAAAAGTATATGAAAGTTGAATAATATTGGCATGGAACAATCAAAAATTATAGATACGATGGATACGTATCAAAGACACACACACGCTTTTTCTCTACTTTTATCGTGTGTTGTCCATGTCTCTTTCACACACGCACACACACTTTTTTCACTCACTCTTTCTATTTCTCTCTCTCTCTCTCTCTCTAGTTAGGGACTCTGTCACGTCCATAAGCATATGGATGTTTTGAAAAGTCAAACCTCAGAAAAGTGTGACCAGGTATATGTGGAGAAAAACATTTACATCTGGAACGATCATTAGATTCATCACAACATGTACTTACTTCATACTATCATTTATCTTTGGTATTGTAGATATAAGTAATTTCTTTATAAACTTGGTCAAAGTTTCAAAAGTTTGACTTCAAACAAATGTTGGAACTACATTATCGAACAGAGGGAGTAGCTCTTTCTCTCTCTCTCTGCTATCTCTCATGGGCCTCCCCTCTCACTCGAACTCTCTATACCGACGGATTATACACTCACTGTGTCAGCGTATAACTCCATATATTGTTTAGTTGACCGGTCAACCAGTGCACATGCTGCCTTGTCAGCTTGTGTTCTGTATCTTCGTGTGCTCGCCCCTGTGGCAGTGGGTGAACATAAGTAAACTAGAGCCCCATCTGACACGCGGTGAAGTAAAAAAAGTTGAAACCACTCGGGGTAGCACCCCGCACGCTAGTAAGTTGAGGGCGCATTGAGGACACACTTCTTGCGTGCGAAGGACGCACTCGCGCACAATTCACCACTATGCGGCGGCATACACAGAAGGGCGCACTTGCGCACACCCAGCACACAACACACACAAGCACACGTGTACACCAGCGTCGCCGCCAGTTGAGATGGACGGCGAGGCAGCCAACAAGCGGAGGCGGCTCAAGCCAAAACCGCATCCAGCGAGCCTGGACTTCATCAACAGCCTCCCCGATGACATGTTGCTCGTCATCATCGGCCTTCTCCCCACCAAATCTGCCATGTGGACTGCCCTGCTCTCCCAGCGGCAGCGCCCCCTCTGGTGCCGCGTTCCCCTCAACCTCACCATCAACAGCTGCCTCTGCGACGGGGATTGCAAACTCATGGCCGCAGTCTCCAAGATCCTTGCATCACACCCTGGGCCAGCCAGACGCCTTGACATCCACATGTTCAGTACCAACTGCAAGGCCCAACCCAAGTTCGACGAGTGGTTCTTATCCCCCGCCCTAGATCAGCTCGAGGAGCTCAGCTTTGAAGCTGGACGATGTCGCTCTCTTCCGCCATCCGCGCTCCGCCTCACGCCAACACTGCACCGCGCCAGCTTCAGCTCCTGCTATCTTCCCCAGATTAATGCCGCGCCCGCCCTTCTTCTCCCTCAACTCAAGCAGCTCGACCTCTATGATGTTGTCATCTCGAAGAAGGCTATGGAGCGTGAGGGAGTCCTGGATTAGGGGGTGTCCAGATGGCCGGACTAAGACCTTTCGCCGGACTCCCGGACTATGAAGATACAAGATTGAAGACTCCGTCCCGTGTCCGGATGGGACTTTCCTTGGTGTGGAAGGCAAGCTTGGCGATACGATATGAAGATCTCCTCCCATTGTAACCGACTCTGTGTAACCCTAGCCCTGTCCGGTGTCTATATAAACCGGAGAGTTTTAGTCCGTAGGACGAACAACAATCATACCATAGGCTACCTTCTAGGGTTTAGCCACTCCGATCTCATGGTAGATCTACTCTTGTACTTCCCATATCATCAATATTAATCAAGCAGGAGGAGGGTTTTACATCCATCGAGAGGGCCTGAACCCGGGTAAAAACATCGTGTCCCTTGTCTCCTGTTACCATCCGCCTAGACGCACAGTTCGGGACCCCCTACCCGAGATCCGCCGGTTTTGACACCGACATTGGTGCTTTCACTGAGAGTTCCTCTGTGTCGTCGCCTTCAGGCCCGATGGCTTCTTCGCTCGTCAATCGCAATGCGGTCCAGGATGATACTTTTCTCCCCGGACAGATCTTCGTATTCAGCGGCTTCACACTGCAGGCCGACTCGTTCGGCCATCTGGAGCAGATCGAAAGCTACGCCCCTGGCCATCAGGTCAGGTTTGGAAGCTTGAACTACACGGTCGACATCCGCGGGGACTTGATCTTCGACGGATTCGAGCCACGACCGGGCGCGCCGCACTGTCACGATGGGCATGATTTAGCTCTATCATCGGACAACGCCCAGAGCGTCGCTCAGGTGTCCGCTCCGACCATTAGCTCGGGGCTCACTACGTCAGTCGGGGACGGACGGTTGGACACCGCCCCGGAAACTGCAACCTCTACGTCGATAGAGCCGGATACCAGCCTAGTCCCTCGCAAGGCCCGTGACTCCAAGGTGCCGGACTCCGATCCGGACTCCGTAAATCCCGCACCTCTTCCGATTAAGCCCGATTGGGCTCCGGTCATGGAGTTCACCGCTGCGGACGTCTTTCAGCACTCGCCTTTCGGCAATATCCTGAATTCATTAAAAACTCTCTCTTTGTCAGGAGAGCCCTGGCCGAACTATGGCCAGCACGGTTGGTATGCGGACGACGAAGAAATTCAAAGCCGACCCACCACCCACTTCGTAGCCACTGTCGACGATTTAACCGACATGCTCGACTTTGACTCCGAAGACATCGATGGCATGGACGCCGATGAAGGAGACGATCAAGAACCAGCACCTATAGGGAACTGGAAAGCCACCTCGTCATATGACATATACATGGTGGACACCCCTAAAGAGGGGGATGGCAAGGAGAAAACGGAGGATGACCCCTCCAAGAAGCAGCCGAAGCGCCGATGTTAGCGACGTCGCTCTAAGTCCCGCCAAAGCAAAAATGGCGATTCCGGCACCGGAGATAACAACACGCCGGACAGTGCCGAAGACAACCCCCTCCAGCAGGATTCAGTGCAGGAGGATGAAGGAGCCAGCCTTCATGAGAGAGCGGCCGACAAAGAGGATGAGGACGACAATTACATGCCTCCCTCTGAAGACGAGGCAAGCCTCGATGACGACGAATTCGTGCCAGAGGATCCCGTCGAACAAGAGCGTTTCAAACGCAGGCTCGTAGCCACGGCAAGCAGCCTAAAGAAGAAACAGCAGCAGCTTAGAGCTGACCAAGACTTGCTAGCCGACAGATGGACCGAAGTCCTCGCGGCCGAAGAATATAAATTAGAACGCCCATCCAAGAGCTACCCAAAGCACAGGCTGCTACCCCAACTTGAGGAGGAAGCAACTAAACCTACATCACCAGCGTACGATGCGCCCGATCGGCCACCCCGTGGCCGCGATAGAGAGGCCTTCAGGCCCTCAACCCAAGCCGCACCCCGACACCGCTCAAAACATACCAGAGTACGGGGAGACGCAACAGACCTGCGAGACATCTTGGAAAATAAGGCAAGGCAAACAAGATCGATCTATGGATCGCATGGGCGCCCCGCTTCACGTGACGCTAGCCGTCACGCCAGACATAATAAGTATGGCCCGGCCGAATACAACAGACCAAGCTCGTCCGAGCTGCGTCGTGATATAGCCCAGTACAGGGGCGCCGCACACCCACTATGCTTCACAGACGAAGTAATGGATCATCAAATCCCCGAGGGCTTCAAACCCGTAAACATCAAATCATACAATGGCACAACAGATCCCGCGGTATGGATCGAGGATTATCTCCTTCATATCCACATGGCCCGTGGTGATGATCTACACGCCATCAAATACCTCCCGGTCAAGCTTAAAGGACCAGCTCAACATTGGCTTAACAGCCTGCCAGCAGAGTCAATCAGTTGTTGGGACGACCTGGAATCTGCATTCCTTCACAACTTCCAGGGCATGTATGTGCGACCACCAGACACCGATGACCTAAGCCACATAATCCAGCAGCTAGAAGAATCGGCCAGACAATTCTGGACACGGTTCCTAACAAAGAAAAATCAAATAGTCGATTGTCCGGACGCCGAGGCCCTTGCAGCCTTCAGGCACAACATCCGAGACGAATGGCTTGCCCGGCACCTAGGACAGGAAAAGCCGAAATCCATGGCAGCCCTCACGACGCTCATGACCCGCTTCTGTGCGGGAGAAGACAGCTGGCTGGCTCGTAGCAATAACATAACCAAGAGCCCCGGGAATTCGGATACCAAGGATAACAACGGCAGGTCACGTCGAAACAAGCATAAGCGCCGCATTAACGGTGACAATACTGAAGATACGGCAGTCAATGCCGGATTCAGAGGCTCCAAACCCGGTCAGCGGAAGAAGCCATTCAAAAGAAACCCTACGGGCCCATCCAACTTAGACCGGATACTCGACCGCTCGTGCCAGATACATGGCACCCCGAACAACCAGCCAACCACACCAACATGGATTGTTGGGTGTTCAAGCAGGCAGGCAAGTTAAGTGCCGAAACCAGAGACAAGGGGCTGCGTAGCGATGACGAGGAGGATCCCTGGCCGCCAAACAACAGAGGACAGAAGGGATTCCCCCCGCAAGTGCGGACGGTGAACATGATATACGCAACCCACATCCCCAAAAGTGAGCGGAAGCGTGCTCTCAAGGACGTCTATGCGTTGGAGCCAGTCGCCCCAAAGTTCAACCCGTGGTCCTCCTGCCCGATCACTTTTGATTGAAGGGATCACCCCACTAGCATCCGTCACAGCGGATTCGCCGCATTGGTCCTAGACCATATTATTGACAGATTTCACCTCACCAGATTCCTAATGGACGGCGGCAGTAGCCTGAACCTGCTTTACCAGGACACAGTGCGAAAAATGGGCATCGATCCTTTAAGGATTAAACCCACAAAGACAACCTTCAAAGGTGTCATACCAGGTGTAGAAGCCAACTGTACAGGCTCGGTTACACTCGAAGTGGTCTTCGGATCCCCGGATAATTTCCAAAGCGAAGAGTTAATCTTCGACATAGTCCCATTCTGAAGTGGCTATCATGCCCTGCTCGGATGAACCGCATTTGCAAAATTCAACGCGGTGCCGCACTACGCATATCTCAAGCTCAAGATGCCAGGACCTCGCGGAGTCATCACGGTAAATGGAAACACCGAACGCTCTCTCCGAACAGAGGAGCACACGGCGTCCCTGGCGGCAGAAGTACAGAGTAGCCTCTCCAGGCAATCCTCCAACCCAGGTATCAAACGTTTGGACAACGTCAAGCGAGCCCGAAGTAACCTACAACAAATCCGGCTGGCACGTCCCGTGAAAGCATAGCAGTGCGGCCCCGACCCCAGCCCTCGCCAGATGGCGATATCGGTACCACGCGTACATAATTACGCCTTAGAGATACCATGGGCATAAGGGGAGGGACACAACTACGGCACGCCCAGAATGCGTCTCAACCGCACTAAGGGGCTCACCATTCCGCCGTTTACTTTTTATACACTTTTAGGACCCAACTATTCGGAAGGCCTGTCCGGCAATACACTCGCCGAACACACGATGCAACAGCCAGGGAGAGAACAAGCCGCGTCAAAAGTCCAGGTCGTCTCTATAACGAGTTTAATACCTGTTTTACTTACAATCCCGCAACTTACCCCTGGAGGGGAACATGTCAAATACTCCCATCTCTTGCTTACCGCACCTCTTGTATCGTTCTGCTTTCACAAGCAGCCCTATTTTAATAAACAATATATAGCTCTTACCTATTATTGTACTTATCTATTTTTTATATACAAATATGTTCAGTCATGACATTGTGCAACCATACACTTTGGTGCGGACAATACACCAGGGGCTTACAACACCCCATAACATGGTGTGAGAAGACCGAACACTCTCACGAGTGCGGCACCCCGAACTTATAGCACTATATGCATCGGCTCCGAATCATGTCTTTGGTCAATAGTTGGGGTTTGCCCGGCTCCCATGTTTTGGTACCTTACGTTCCGCATTGTTGGCTAAGGTAGCACTGGGAGAACTACTGCGATTGTGCCCCAGTTGAGCTGGGTTAACACCTCAGTAGAGAAAGCTAAAACTGACTGTCATGATAGTGCGAGAGACCGGTCGCTGTTCGCGAGGTTTTTTCGAGTCCTTAAAGACTTATGCCGCTTCGAGCGAGGAACCGGACTTATCCGGCCTAGGCGTGGATAGCGCCCCGAACTCGATCTTCCGAATACTAGGGGCTTTGCCAAAATTTAAAATTATAGAATTCTATGGCTAAGTGAGAGTGATAAAGCATTATAAGTCCGACGGCCTGGTTCGTTGTGCTGAACGCCTCCCTAGATGGACCCAAGAATGGGAACAAGAGCGCTCAGGTTTATCCCGAACACCCCAGCACTCGTGGCATGGGGGTCGGAGCCGACAACTTGCATCTCTCAGATTTGATAAACGGCCGCACAGAAGGTAATATTTTAAATCAACAAGCGTTGCTTAACGCATATGAACAAAGCTTCAGTGTACAGGATAACACATCGAGTCTACTCAAAAATTACATCTTTGGAGCACTCATCCGCTATACGGCGGGCGCCCTTCAGAATGCCTTTATAGTACATCTCGGGCGTACGATACTCCTTGCCCGGCGGTGGCGCGTCCGTCAACAGCTTCTCCGCATCTAGCTTGCCCCAGTGCACCTTAGCACGGGCAAGGGCCCGACGGGCACCTTCAATACAAACGGAGCGCTTGATGACCTCAATCCACGGACGCGCGTCCACCAGCCGCCGCACCAGACCGAAGTAGCTCCCAGGCATGACTTCTCCAGGTCACAGCCGAGCTATAAGGCCCTTCATGGCCTGTTCAGCCACCTTGTGGAGCTCGACCAGCTGCTTCAGCTGGTTACTCAGGGGCATCGGATGTTCGGCCTCAGCATACTGAGACCAGAACACCTTTTCCGTTGAGCTCCCCTCTTCGGCTCGGTAGTATGCGGCGGTGTCAGACACAATACGAGGCAGGTCGGCGAACGCTCCTGGAGAGCTCCGGATTCGGGTAAGTAGCAGATAATTAACTTTTATATTTTTGCTTTGCATAAAGAATGCCTTACCTGCCGCTATCTTCTTCATCGCCTCGATCTCCTGAAGGGCCTACTGGGCCTCGGCCTAAGCGGTCTTGGCACTCTCAAGAGCCAAGGCAAGCTCGGACTCTCGAGTCTTCGAGTCACGCTCCAAACTCTCATGTTTTTCCACAAGAGCCTGGAGCTCTTGCCGCACCTCCGCCACCCGCGCCTCCTGCTTCTCTCGCTCGGTGCGCTCCAAGGCCACACTCTTTTTGGCCTCGGAGACCGCCTCTTTCAGGGTCGCCACCTCGTTCGTGGCTCCTGCAACATTAACATTGGTCCTGTTATTATTTTGCAACTAATTATTTTTATATACATTTACAGGAGGTACTATGTACCCTCTTTATCCTTGAGTTGCTTCTTGGCACGGCCGAGCTCGCTCTCGGACCGCTTGAGGCTTTCCTTCAATGCATTGACCTCCGCAGTCAGTGCGGCAGAGGTCAGCAGCGCAGCCTGCATTCCCATATCGACATATTTCTATCAGACTCCTGCATACATCTTTTTAGATCCTCAGCTCGGCTTTTCTTTCCGAACACCGAACTGAGCATCAGGGGCTACTGTCTATGCGGTAATATTTTTTATATATATGTTTTCAAACACATACCTCAAAGCCCGTTAACAGGCTTGTACAGGCTTCCGTCAGCCCGCTCTTGGCGGACTGAACCTTCTGAATCACCGCACTCATAACAGTGCGGTGTTCCTCATCGATGGAGGCGCCGTTAAGCGCCTCCAGCAAATTGTCCCGCGCCTCCGGATGGACGGAGGTCACCGGCGTCGTAGGCTTTCCCTTCTTATGAAGGCGCCGCCTGTTGGACTCCAGAACCGTTGATGGTTCCGGAGCAGTGTCCGGCCCCGGGCCAGACTTGGATCCCTCCGGGGCTTTGTCCCCTTTGGGCCTAGACTCCGGGAGGTCGCCTTGCGGCGCCTCCAGAAACACCACCTCCTGGTTTAGTCCCCTTTGGGACTCCACCTCGGCGTCGTACGTAGGGAGAGGGGAGGAGGCCGTCGGAAGTGAAGCACTATTCACATCCGACGAGCCCAAGGAGCCGCTCGTTGAATCATCGAGCTGAGCTCTGGGCGGGCTGCATCATTAAAATTCGGCATGAGAAGCTATCAAATGCTAGAGGAGCGCCATAACTAGTTCGGGTAGCCGGACACTTACGATTTTGCCAGGGGCTTGACCCTGGATGGCCATTCCCCCTCACCGTCTTCGGCGTCGGGGGCGTAGTCCGGCAGAAGGGTCTTCCCCTTCTTGGACCCTCCGGCTTCCCCAGTTGAGGCGGCCTTTCTTTTCGTGCCTCCCCCCGTTGGAGGGGGAGAGGCTTCTCCTTCTTCTTCCTCCTCATCTTCGGAGGCGGAGGGAGCGTTGGGGTTGTCGGGCAAATCCGACGCCCCCGGACACCGGGAACTCTTTCGGGTCCCCGTGGCCTTCTCCTTGGCCTTCTTCTCCGGCACCACGTGAGGTGTCGGAACCAGTAGCTTTGCTAATTGCACGTCTGCTGGGCCTTCGGGCAAAGGAGCTGGACAGTCAAACTGTCCGGATGTCCTCTTCCAGTCCTGTCAAAGGAACGGGAGTTTAGATCCCACATAAAGTCACAGCATGAAATTTGGGTATCCCGCAAGGGACTAAATGTAAGCTTACTTCGGAGGCTTGACGTTTGGCGCAGAATCCGCGATCCTCGGTGACGGGAGGAGGGACCTCGGAACTCTTGAAAATCACCTTCCAGGCGTCCTCGTGCTTCGTTTCGAAGAGCCGGGATAGAGTCTGGTGATGGGCCGGGTCGAACTCCCACAAATTGAAGTCCCGTCATTGACACGGGAGGATCCGGTGGAAGAGCATGACCTGGACCACATTGACAAGCTTGACCTTCTTGGTCACCAGGTCTCGGACGCAGATTTGGAGTCCGGTCACCTCTTACGGATTGCCCCACGACAGGCCCATCTCTTTCCAAGATGTGAGCCGGGTGGGGAAGCCGGGTCGAAATTCGGGGGGCCGCTACCCACTTAGGGTCACGCGGCTTGGTGATATAAAACCACCCCGATTGCCACCCTTTGATGGTTTCCATGAAGGCACCCTCGAGCCAGGTGACGTTGGCTATCTTGCCCACCATGGCACCTCCGCATTCCGCTTGTCGGCCTTTCACAACCTTCGGCTTGACGCTGAAGATCTTCAACCATAGGCCAAAGTGGGGCTGGATGCGGAAGAAGGCCTCACACACGACGATGAATGCCGAGATATTGAGGATGAAGTTCGGGGCCAGATCGTGGAAGTCCAGGCCGTAGTAGAACATGAGCCCCGGATGAACGGGTGAAGAGGAAAACCCAGTCCGTGGAGGAAATGGGGAAGAAAAACAACCCTCTCATGGGGCCTGGGGGTGGGGATGAGTTGCCCCACATCTGGAAGCCGGTGCGCGATGTCGTTAGACAAGTATTCGGCCTTCCTCAGTTTTTTGATTTGCCCCTCCGTAACGGAGGAGGCCATCCATCTACCTCCCGCTCCGGACATGGTTGGAGAAGGTTGAGGTGGGAAATGCGGGCTTGGGTGCTGGAGCTCGAGCGTGCAGGGACGGATAAGCAGAGGAGGAAGAAGGCGTGAATGGAAAGGGCGGATTCTTATCCCCTTATATGGGTGGCCAAAACTACGAGCCCCCACCGGCCTAATAAAACTCGTTTATCTCCCAAGCGCCGCGGTTAATGGCGCGGTTGGGTTACCCACGCCCGTATTGATGAGAATCTCGGAATAAGGGGACATGATCTCTGCTTTGACAAGACGTGCCAAGGAAACCGCCTTGCTAAACGCGCTGAGGTGGAACAATAAAATGAATAAAAGCCTGGCTGTGGCACGATGCCACGCCGCGGAATACGTTAGTAGATCCGATTAACGCAAATATTCTCTCTATGATGGAATGTGAAACTTATTTTGCAGAGCCGGACACTACCCTGGTGTTCAACATCTTCTATGGAATATTCGGAGGAGGAACCCGCCTTGCAATGCCGAAGACAACTTGCGCGCCGGACTCGTCGTCATTGAAGCCTGGTTCAGGGGCTACTGAGGGAGTCCTGGATTAGGGGGTGTCTGGATGGCCGGACTAAGACCTTTGGCCGGACTCCCGGACTATGAAGATACAAGATTGAAGACTCCGTCCCGTGTCCGGATGGGACTTTCCTTGGCGTGGAAGGCAAGCTTGGCGATACGATATGAAGATCTCCTCCCATTGTAACCGACTCTGTGTAACCCTAGCCCTCTCCAGTGTCTATATAAACCAGAGAGTTTTAGTCCGTAGGACAAACAACAATCATACCATAGGCTAGCTTCTAGGGTTTATCCACTCCAATCTCGTGGTAGATCTACTCTTGTACTGCCCATATCGTCAATATTAATCAAGCAGGAGTAGGGTTTTACCTCCATCGAGAGGGCCCGAACCTGGGTAAAAACATCATGTCCCTTGTCTCCTATTACCATCCGCCTAGACGCACAGTTCGGGACCCCCTACCCGAGATCCGCCGGTTTTGACACCGACAGAGCGCCTGCTCCACAGCTGCACTACGCTCGAGTACCTTCGTCTTGAGCAGAATCACGGGTTCATTAGCCTCCACATTGCCTCGATGAATCTCTGATGGATTTATGTGTCTTGCTGGCCCCGCAACAAGACATCAATTGGGAAGAGATCACTCCAGCTGTTCCATGTTATGGTCATTGAGAATGCACCTTTCTTTGAGAGATTGCTTGTATCGGATCTAGAAGGTCCAACAAAAATCAGGGTCATTAACACGCCAAAATTGACAGTGTTGGTGTACTCGTCTGCTAAATTCTCCGAACTCTTTATTGGATCCGTAATCGTTCAGGTACATCACTCTTCTTCTTCTCCGTATTCTTGAAATTCACATTTTTTAATTTCTTCTTGATGTATTTATGACCGTATTCCAGAAAATGATTCCCACAAGCTTGACCCAGTCCATGTGCACAGTGAAGATCTTGGCAATAAAATCTATCATCCCCATCTGGATCAAGTTGTTGGATTCCTTACATGCTTTCCGTGCATGGAGAAGCTACTCATTGAGGTGAAACTTCTTTCCTATTAGTAAATGGTAATCACAACGTAGCTCAATTTTTTCATAATTTTCCCAAATTACAATGACAAGTGTAGTGTTCAAAACTACATCTACGCACTGCACCAAAAGAAATATTTTTTTCTCACATGATCACCTGCATCGTTTTTTTGTTGTACTACTGTAGTAGCCTAGGCTAGTCATAGTGGAAATTAACTTAGACTACGCCAGTAACTCTATGGTTACCCTAAGAGCAAGTACTACCTCCGTCCTGGTTTACTCTTCCTATTTTGACCATAGATTTAACTGACAAAATGTTAATGCATGTCACTAAGAACTATATCGTTGGATTCGTATTTGAACATAATTTCAAATGGTGTAATTTTTAGTGACATGCATTGGCATTTTGTTAGGTAAATCTATGGTCAAAATTTTATACTAAATACGAGGTAGTACTCCCTCCGTCCCAAAATTCTTGTCTTATATTTGTTTTGATACGGATGTATCTAACACTAAAATGTAACTAGATACATCCGTATTTAGACAAATTTAAGACAAGAATTTTGGGACGGAGGGAGTACAAAAGTGGGCTATGTAGGCCAAAACACGTGCCAAATTCACTTGTGATGCATTTGGCATCAATGCCCCTCCATTGCTCACCTGGTGCCCCAATCCAGATCACCTACTTTTCTCCGGTGCAAAATTAACTCACACAATGAAAAAACACTTACGTGGGAGAGAGAAAGGACTGAGGCAATAAAAACACTTGTTTGGGAGAGTGAGAGGCTGGTGTAGTTGGTTTGATTGATTTGTTTATACATGTTGGTCTGCGTGCACAGTGGTGCCAACTCTCTCACATCGCGAGATCGGTGCCAAAATCTTTTGATTTGACATCGATGT
Source organism: Triticum aestivum (assembly GCF_018294505.1). NCBI lineage: Eukaryota > Viridiplantae > Streptophyta > Magnoliopsida > Poales > Poaceae > Triticum > Triticum aestivum. The sequence continues at coordinate 141,492,938 of NC_057804.1, forward strand.
GTATTATGTGGCATACTTTTATGAAATATGGCATCGGCCACATAGTGGAAGGCAACAAATGCCCAAGCTCTTCACGTGCTCCTAGGTAAATGAGAGGAAACAGAAAGAGAGAGAGAGAGAGAGAAAATATATCACTAGCCAGCCAACCCTATCGTATGAGCGAATGATATTGGTACCTCTTGATGACACAACAATCTTATACAGCCGGCTGCTCTAATATGTTCTCTTCTTTTGCACATAAAAAAAGCCCCAAAAGTGAAAAATGTGCTGCACTATAACAATCTCATCGAATGACTTGATCTCCATCTAACATAAATTGATTTGATCGACTACCGAGGCAGCACATCTGAGATTAAATTGGCCATGTTCTTTGTTCTGGAGGCAAGTGTGCTCAAGGTAATGAGGTTTGGCGTTCTCTGGCGCAACAATCAATGGCGTGCTGATCACCACAATCGTCTAAGCCTAAATGACAAAGTATCATAGAAGCTGAATTTTTTTTGAAACATCAAGTGGCCAGAGACTCAAAAACTTATTTTCCCATTACTGACTTGTCAGGGCGGTGGATTTTAGTTTGTACGATAATGCTGCATCCACCTAAAGTAACAAAAGTTCTTACGTAAACTTCCTAGTAATTCCCTCTTCGTAGGTGTAGCATTACTCCTAACATTTGTAATATCAGTTTGAAACTTGTAATATTGACGTGTCCTATTCATGCGTTTTCAAAATCCTGCGAATCAAACAGGTCCTGAGTTGGTGATGATGTTGTGCCTCCCATCTTTCACAAATAGCTGTCGAATCTAGATCTGACGCATACAAACCAAACTTCTCCATTTTTGCAAAAAGATGCCCGCACTTGTTACCTATTTACAAACAACTCCTTGTCTCTCACAATCAGCCTTATCTCCTCCCCACCACATCTAGAAGGCCATGGAAAAATCTGGCGCGATGGCCGTTGCCGGCGCCGTCCACCCCCAATCTTGGTGTTCCATGCAATGCATGAGCATCTACGCATGAGAAATTATGTCGAACACGGCTAGTTGTAAGCAGGCTAGCTCTACAGCCATGATGATAGTAACTGCAGATGGTGAGGCTGACTATGGTATGCCGAACACGGCGCCTATACTTAGGTGTCATCTCCGGCGCAGGGTCTTGTCACTTCACTGTGAGGAGCAACATGTAATAATTTGACCAACGGGTAGTACAGTGCTACTACATTGGTAGTACTACTACTAGTACTACTAGCACCACCGTCTGGATTTAGGAGTACTACCACGTCCATCTGGATTTTAGTATTTGACTAGCAATATCTAGTAATGCATGTCACAAAAAATGTACTACTCCCTCTGTAAATAAATACATGGTGTATTGCTTTATTCCTATCAGCGAGAGAACTTAATGTCTTTTTGCTAATTAATAGGATTACATGCAATGAACTAAACACTGCATGTCATGTTTGGTAGTCTCAAGTCATTGAAAGCATGCACGGCCCACATCTCTCATTGGTTGATATGTCACAAAATAAGAAACGAGGAGGGAGTTAATGTACTGTGCCTAAGTGTTTTGGGATTATTTGGTTTTCGTAAGGTGACTTACACAACATTTTTTTACATGCATTAACATTTTATTAGTTAAATCAAAGGTCAAAACTTGGCGCAAAATGCAAAGGGGACTAATAAACCAGTAAACATCAAACATCTCTCGTTTGGCCCCAACTAGAGGTCCGGTGAGATGACTATACTGCACCGACACGAAGGGTGACACAGCTTCATTGACTTACTGCAACTGCCTTTGGGTGAATGACACGTCCGCCCAACGGGTGGCTGGCCCACCTGTCATACAGCCAAAGGCAAGTGTAGTAGAGGGCTGAGGAGTAGATGTCCAACACGCACATGAATCGCAAGATCAGTTGCCTAGAAGCTAAGCTAGACCCATGGAGGCGATGAGCACGAGCATCAGCCGGCTGTGCCAGATGGTCCATGACGCCGGCCTGCGGCCCGGCACCGAGGAACATCTCCAGGTAGTGCTTGAGGCTGCCAGGGCGAGGGGCCTCTTGGACGACAGCTTCGAATCCTTGTTCGACGAGGTCCTCGTTGGTTTCCTCGACAAGTTCACCATCGTCAAGAAGCTCGTGGACGACTTTGACGTACGCCTCCAGCCGACGCGCCCACGCTCTGCGATGCCCGCCACCCTCAATGGACACTATGGTGACAACCTCTTCGACACACTAGTGGCCCTGCGACTGCCCGCCGTTGCGCCAGAGAATGTCCACCTCGAGGTCGCGCTTGCTGCGCAGCGCCTGGTGCAGCAAGACACCGTCGACATAATCACCCACGTCTACGCGCAAATCGTCCACAAGGACTACTACATGGAAGAGGAGGACGATAGGACGCTGGCCTTCTTAGACCACAGGGCAACCTTGGACGGCATTTTTCAGAAGCACGTTGAGCTCGCCGCCAACGCCGCTGCTCCTCACACGTCGGTTGGTGACCCGGCGCACTAGGGCGTGAGGATGTCGTTGATGGATCTGTATGTATTTTTATCTTTCCATCAAATCCATGTAGTAGTATATGGTACTACTAATAATTACCTTACCTTTCGCACCAACTTCATAATTTTCGTACGTACTCCATGCATGAATGGCGCCAGAACCAAACTTCTCATTACTCTAGGGAAAATCATTATTTATATCCATCGGTCGCGCCATGGAGCAGAACCAAATTTTACAAGTCCAAAAGGAAAAGCCTGCCGTGTTCACGTTGTACCCCCACACGGTTGGTCCGGCACACCGCTCAAGGGGGAATGCATGCGCGGTGTTGCATTTTCACTTACAAGTGGGACCGTAGTTGAGCAAACCGACTATCGGCAAACCCCCACCCCACCCACCGTGCGATGGCTGAGAAAACAGGAGGGAGAAGATATGGCTGTAGCACAGACTCCAAGAAAATTGGAGTTGGATGGGACTCGTGTGGGTGGCGTGTGCCGTACTGCTAGATGTGAATGCTAGTTATGGCCCATGCCACCCCACTATATCGAGCCTATATTGAGGTGCTGGTTACGTAGAACAAATTTCCTGGAGTCCATGCTCAGCCCTCCTCTATCCCTCTTCTTAGCCAGCCAGCGGACGCACGGAGCCCATCGTCGGTTTGCTCATATACGGTCCCACATGTCAGTGAAAACGTAAGAGGACCCACTGAACCTGCACATCTTTCACCTCGACGTGCTGGTGATGAAAAACAAATCCAATAAAGATCTTAGGTGGCCGCTTTTGGAGTCACTCAAGAGTAGTAAGATTCTATTTACAGTTTAACCCAAGATGCCCATCATGTGGCTTCAACTACCACTCTATTTTCTTCCATGACACGACCTGGATGCTGGATGTCCCATGTGTCGGCAAAAGGAGGAAGAACCCGACCAAATCTTCGGTTGTGCTATTGGATTAGACTAGTTGTGCTAACTTAAAATTTTATTGTGTAGAATGGATGAAAGTTTTGGTATTGGGAAGAAGAGTACATCTATATATTGATAGAGCGCAATTTAGTAGATGTTCTAGCACTTGTAACTAGCATAGAGGCTAGAGATGAGATTAGTGCACTTGTTGATAGAATAGAGGCTAGACATGAGAGTAGACGCGAGGAAGCAACGTCTACTTCTTTACACTCGAAGAAGAAAGAAGCACGCAAGATCGAGCCTCCGCATATCAACAATGAATGCATCGAGAAGGCACTAATCCAACTTACAGGAGCAGTTTTGGAAGTTGGATATCTTCTAAAATGTATTCTTGTGGTTCTTGTTTTCTTTGATCTTGCTTTTCTAGTCAAATTTTGGTGATGTATTTCCATGTAACAAAAAATCAATGATGAAAAAAAGATATGTGTTTGCAAAGAAAAATGTACACGGCCGGGATGCATCCGCGCATTCGGCGCACGACCACCACATCCGAGAAATGGCACAGACGCGACCCCATTGCCCTACCCAAACAGACAGAATCCAGGCAAAATAGAGGTCCGTTTGGGGTCGTGCGTTGGAGTTGGCCTTACAAGTGGGACTGTAGTTGAGGAAACCGACTATCGGCAAACCCCCACCTCACCCGCCGCACGGCGGCTGAGTTAGAGAAACGACGAGGTTGAAGAGATTACTCTAGCACAGACTCCAAGAAATATGGTGTCAGATGGAAGTCGTGCTGGTGGCGTGTGCCGTACTCCTGGACGTGAATGCTTGTTCTAGCCCATGCCACCCTACTACTCCTACTACTTATATAGTAGTAGTATTGAGGATTCGAGGTGCTGGTTACGTACAACAAACACATTAACATATGGCTATAGTAAAAACACCCGCCCGACGCGCGAAGCATGTGAAGCTAGTACAAATAGTGTACTACTATCCTTGATTGGCCTCATCCGATAACCTATTGCAATGCACGTACAATTATGTATTCAGAAAATATTTTTTTTGCCTCATCACAGCACTCACTCAGAGAAGCGACTCGAAAGCCATTCATAAATTTAGTAAGTTTATCACAGGCATGTCATTTTATTACATACAACAGGTCATCAACCCACATCGACAACGAGGATACATTATAAATACTAAAGTTTTCATCACACAACAAATAACAAGCAATTAAATGAACTTCAACTCAACCAATCCTCGGTGTTGGAAACGCTTGCTTTGAACCACAAGTAATTCTCTAGGAAGGGCCATCCATTGTCGATCTCAAGACCAACATAGGACTGATCCGCAACGCCCCGGATTCATTGCGCCAGGTGTCCGCCAGTTATTCGCCGTCGTTGCCATGTCATTTGCTTGCGTGTTGCATTTTATCATGTCATCATTTGCATCATGTCATCATGTGCATTGCATTGCATACGTGTTCGTCTCATGCATTCGAGCATTTTCCCCGTTGTTCGTTTTGCATTCCGGCACTCCTATGTCCTCCAGCGTCCCCCTCTTCTCTCTTTTCATGAGTGGGTGTTAAACGTTCTCGGAATGGACCGAGGCTTGCCAAGTGGCCTTGGTATAGCACCGGTAGACCGCCTGTCAAGTTTCGTGTCATTTGGAGGTCGTTTGGTACTCCAACGGTTAACCGGGTAACCGTAAACCCCCTTTCTCTTTGCAGCCCAACACCCCTTCCAAAGTGGCCAAAAACCCAGCAAACTCCCCTCTATGCTCTCCGCCGTTCGATCACGATCGCGTGGCTGAAAACCGCTCCTCATTTGGACTCTCCTAGCTCCATCTACCTATAAATACACCTCCCCCTCCGAAATTCTCGGTCTAACCCTAGCCTTCCTCTTCCTCGCGCCGCTGGACACGGCCAACCCCACGCCGGACATGTCCACCGCCCATCCACCTCACCCCGACCAATCAGAGGAGGCCACGTCATCCCTGCCACCTCCCTCAGCCATTCGGCGCCCGCCACGTCGCCCCCACG